>NC_045759.1:17792381-18034881 GCF_009193385.2 Nasonia vitripennis | reverse complement strand
GGAGCTCGAGAGATATTCTGACCTCGTTGCAGAGAAAGAGAGAGATGCAGCGGTGTATGTGCCCTCGGTGGATGTCACGTTTATTCGAGCAGCTGAAAGGAAATCAGCGCGCGCTGGCTATTCATAGCCTCGATAACTGACGCATAAGAGCAGGAGAGAGAGAGAGAGAGAGAGAGAGAGAGAGAGAGAGAGAGAGAGAGAAAGTCGTGTGCGCTCTCCCATCGATGCGCCGCCGCATTTTACAAAATGCATATGAGCACACCCCGACGACTGCTTGCGACTTTCCTCTCCGAGGCCCGAGCTTTCGTACAGCAAAACAACGGTATATTATACGAGAGCAGCGCGTAAGTATCTTTTTATTGAAATGTGTCGAGGCTGCTGCTGCTGAGCGCAGTGGCAACTTTCACCTTCACTATTTTCTTCTTCTGTGCAGAGCAGCATTATCAAACGGCGACGCGTGACGAAACGAAAGAAACTCGGCAATTGGCCTTAACAGGTTTCCTCGCAGCCGAGGAGGAGCTAGTGGAGGGGGAGAGGGGAAATTTTCGCCCACGCGCGCACCGTGCGTCCACGAGCGATGAATGAAATGCCGCGCTCGCTCTGCTGCAGCGGTGAAAAATGCCAAGGCCGATCATAATATTCAACCTCAAGAAGAGAGAAAGAGAGAGAGAGAGAGAGATAGATACAACAAAGGCTGTCAGCCGTGCTCCAGACGCACACACAGTCATAGGTATTTCCTCGAGACGACGCTCTCACCTACTTATGCGCGCGAGTGCAATTAGGCGAAACGCACCTCGAGAGAGTGCAGAGTGCCGCGTTATCTCGTAATCTGGTCTAATAAGCTGAGGGAGAGAGACGATAAGCGACGCAAATGCATCGAGACCGTCGGCATCGGGAACGCGAGAGAAAAGAATTAAAGAGCGGTGGAAGGAAGAAATCCAGCATTGGAAGTCCTTACCCTAGATAAGGATTGTGTACGTATCACTCGTGTCGTTTCGATGTTTCAAAAACGAGCTGCACGCAGAGAGCGAGAAGCCTTTTCTTCTCCCGTTGTAATCGAAAATCGAAACGGAGCAAAGCTCTCCCCAGCGCCCGTACACCTACGTTGTACACGAGAGAGCCAAGGCCTTTTTGGGGCGTGTACCCCTCCTCCGCCTAAATTCCCTCGGCCGACCGACTCGAAGGGAGAATGAAAGAGGGAGAGAGAGCGCGAGGGAGACGCACATACGGAGAGAACGAATGGAAATATCTGACTGGAAGGAGCCAACATCCGGAGGATTTCAAAATGGCACAAGCAGCCGACATGACGCACACGGCGGAAAGTCGACACGTCGCGTCGTTCCGAGAGAGCTGCGTCCCGATCGCGCCTTCTTCGTTCTCCTCGTCTTCCCACGTATTAACGCGCGCACGCTAGACATGATATCTCTCTCTCTCTCTCTCTCTCTCTCTCTCTCTCTCTCTCTCTCTCTCTCTCTCTCTTTCGCTCTGGAATATTCGCCGTTGTAGGCAGGCGCGCCACGAGTCGCCCGGACGCGCTCGACTCCCGGACACCCCGGGCTTCTGTCGAGAGCGAGAGAGAGCAAGCTCAACGGCCGCGCCTAGCTAGGAGAGCGAGAGAGACGGAGAGCCACAATAGGCTATGCACACGAGACAGCGGGACGGAGATATGGAGTCGAGTTCGGGCGAGAGGAACAGGCTCAGAAGTGAAATGGAGGCGCGTGGATAGGTAGCTGCTGCTTCTAAGGTACTTACGGGTCGACGGCGGCGACGGCGACGAGGCTTGTTGTGTGTTGTCGAGGACAGAGGAAGGCGAGTCGTCGCTCTCTCGTCGCTGTCCTCCTCGGTCGCACTCGGGGATCTCCGCGCGGAGAGAACGCGGAACGCGCGCGCACACGCAGCAATCTCTCTCTCTCTCTCTCTCTCTCTCTCTCTCTCTCTCCCTCACACAGCTGCTGGACGCTAGCGCCCTCTCGGCCCACGCAAAACACTATACCTCTACGTCGTCGCCTTATGACCGTCATTTTTCCCTCTCTCCTAGTATATCCAACCTACGGCTACTTATTTACGCTTTTCCGTGTTTTCTTTACCTATTCGCACGCTCGGATATTATTGCTTTCTCGCGTGCGCGCGGGGTTTATCGCGCGTGCACGGCTGGCGAGAGTTTGACGGAAATACCCAGGATATCTCGCCGCGAGATTATGCTATATAGTTCGAGTGTATTGCGATGAATTACAAGGAAGACGAGAGCTATATGCGACTACTACGCTGGACAAACGTATGATGACGTTTCCTCTCCCGTGTGCAATAAGCATCAACAACGCGCTGCACATACACCGCCCAGCGACATTGACACAGTAAATTAAAATTTAATATGCAAGACAAATTACCGCCTGTAATACCAACCGTATACTGTACGCGCGACGCTCATTGGAAAAGGAAATAAAAAGAAAAGAGAGAAGCGGATACAGCCAGCATATTTGCGCTGCGATGCCAAGCTACGCTGACGGTATCTCTGACCGAGACTTAACGATCCGAGAAAAGAGGCCTTGATGCTCCGCGCACACAGCCACACACACACACACACACACACACACACACACACACATGTAAACTGCACGGTGAGACGATAGAAGTGAAAAAAAATCTCGCTTACGTTTGTTCTCCTTCTAATGCGGGTCGTCGAGGGGATATCCGTTTATCCACAGATGCGTCGCGTGCGGCTCCCGGAGGCTAGGCTCAGCACACGAGACACGCAGAGCAGAGGCAGCGAACGAGTGCGTCTGTTCTCTCTCTGTTTTATCCCTTTTCCGCAGTGCACACCTTATAGAAAAAGTGTCGACGACTCAGCGTCCGGCGCGCGACTGACTCAATGACTAATAGCGGCGGCCAAAAGGGGAACGTCTGCACAAGCGCGCTCGCGCTCTCGCTCTCTCTCTCTCTCTCTCTCTCTCTCCCTCTCCCACACTATGCGCGTGCAGCGCAGCGCAGTTGCACGCTATCCCGTCCTCTCTCCCGATGACGATGTGTTTGCTCTACGTTTGTTTATTTCGCGGAATGTTGCTCACTGGCGTTTTATCTCGCGGAGAATTTTGATAGGAGAGCCAGGCGATTTCGGAAAAAAGTCGCCCTCGGTCGTGTGTATAGAGGAGAGAGACGGAGAAGAGAGATGGAAAAAAAAGAAGGCCGAGCCTGACCAGCGTAGTATATAGCACGCGGGTCGCTGCGCATGCGCGGGATAAGCGCGCCAAGCAGCTGTCAATTCGAAATCGTCGGAGCGACGATTCTTGGCGCGTGTGCGCATAGTGTATATTGTCGAATGATTTTTCCTTCTTGTTTATTGTAAAAATGTATAGTAATCAGTGACAAGCAATAATTTACAAATGCGCAGCGGGAGGAAATTTAGTCTGTTTATTGAGAGATAGAAGAGACGGGGGGCAGTATATAGGCGCATCAGTGATGGTAGCGAAGCTTGGCCTTGATCGTCTCCTCGTCGGCGATCTTCTTCACGGACTCGAGAGCCTCGGGCACGTCGAGTTTCTGACTGGCAGCGCGATAGAGAGCGTCGCGGATCGACTCGCTCGAGGCCGTCTTGAGGGAGTCGACGAGGCCGAGGTTCTCCCACATCTTGATGAAGAAGGTGCTGCAGCCGCGGTCGTAGTTGCCGAACTCGCCGCACTTGTAGTCCCAGGGCAGCAGGTAGTGGTAGTTCGGCCAGTAGGACTTGTTCAGCAGGAAGATCGTGTTGTCGTCGGCGGGGAATCTGGAAGACAGAGCGTTTTTTTGTTGTTGTTGTTGTTGTTGTTGTTGCACCGTTCTAATGTTCGATTCACGAGCTACTGGCTGTGAAAGCCGTCGTCGGCTATCATGACCATGCCGTGACTTTTCGGCATTTTAAAGAAGAGCTGGTATAGCAAGCCTAAGGAATCGTAAATAGCTATTAACTTGTCTCCGGGTTTCAGGCCCCAGACGAGCATCGCGCTGTTCACCAGCCAGGAGAAATTCGTCGTGACGGCCAGACGGAAGAAGCCGAGGATGAAGACGGTGTTCTTGATCGACTCGCCCCAGTACTCGGCCGGTGCGTTGATCGGTAGCAGGAGACCGACCACCGGGAAGAGCAGCCAGTAGAACCTGCGCAATTCTCTCGTCATACTCTCGAATTCGCTCATACGTTCATTTTAATCGTCGCAACGTTTACCATCTTTGAACCCAGACGTAGCCGTCGTAGTCGACGTCGCACATGTCGATGTCCTTGTCCATTCGCTCCTTGTCCGGGTGAGTCGAGAGAACGTTGGACAGGAGGTGGCTGTACCAGAAGCCCTTCTTGTGGTTGTAAGGGTCCCTCGAGGTTCCGTAGAACTTGTGGTGAGTTCTGTGCGCCAGTACCCAGTCGTAGATGTTACCCTGGCGAAGGTCACCGTGAAGTCAGTCACAATTGTTGCTTATAACCCGATAATTATACGATATAAAATCGTATGCACTTACCACACCGGCCAGCGTGTGCGCCACCATCAGGAAGCCTCGAACGAAGCCCGACGCCTCGAACGCGCCGTGGGCCCATAGTCTGTGAGCGCCGAGCGTGATGCCCAGTCCGGCGATCAAAATTATGAACAGCGCTGAAACGTCGAATCGAAAAAATCAACCGTATTTCGCCAACGAAACTCGTAAACTCGAAGTGTCTCTCCGAAAGTTATGTGTGAACGCTTGAACATTACGTCACACAGACACAGCAGAGTGCGCCGGATATTTAAATTTTTTTCCAGAAGGAAACGTACAATACGAATGCATTACTGCACTTTGTGTCTTTCACGGCGAAGATATTTCAGTTTCGTCATTGCGTTTCAAGAGCACACCGCGCTGTCGCGTAGGCGCACTTTTACATAACGTTCGTGAAATGATCGGTTTTTTTTCTGCTGCGAAAAAACAGGAATCGAGATTCTCTTGTGCAATCCATAGCGATATACTATTAGTTGATATAATATAAAAAAAAAAAAAATGTAACTGCTACTCACTGAAGAATACAGTCAACCATTTAGCCTCGGTAAGCAGCAGGATGGCTCCATAGAATCCAAGGGCGTGTAGATGTATGTAATACAAAACGGTCGGCCAATGTATGTCCCTCTTGTAATCGTCCATCCGCTCCGCCGGCATTTTTGCTCGATTAAAAAGCTTCGACTGCGCAATTTATCAAGCAAAAAATAAGAATGAAAATTTAAACGTGTATCGTACAAAAAAAAAGAAGAAATTAAGAAGTAAAATCGGCACCTCGACTCGGCAGATAAAAAGCTACGCGTTAGGAGCCGCGTTAGGTGGTAATCGATCCGGGTTCAAAAACAGACTGAAAGAGCCAGGTAAGCTGCATGCCGATGACCACGAAAACGCTTCGATTGACCCCCAAGACCTCGGCTGAAGAATCGCATTATCGTCAGTGGCGAGCTTTTACATTGTCATTTCCTCTTGGAGGAAAAGGTATGCGCGAGAGACGCACCGACAGAGACACTAGTCGCCGTACGCAGCGATGACGGCTCGAGACTAACTATTACTTATGTTTCGTTTAAACATTTCTCGAAGCGCCGAGCGATATGTGATGCCGTGGTTTATGTATACGATTTGGAGCACTTTTGGCGCTGTTTTTTCGTTGAATGCGGTGCACCCATTAAATAATTTTAATTCAAATGAAATTGAATTTTTTTAGAACAAACTTTAAAAATGTCGCAATCGAATCGTTTAAGCTACCAAACACAACAGTTAAATACTGTAACTATACTGTAACGTCTTACGTAATCAGTGTGTAAATTCTACAAGATTTGTATAAAGGGTCGATGCTATATGCGTATAATTAATTATGCATCACTGCTCGGGACACGAATTATACCGGCGTTTCCCTAAATTCTCTTCCTGCAGCCAACTGACGAATAAATGCTTCGAAAGAATATAATTTACAAATATATGAAAACAAGGAAGATGTTTATACCTACATTGTTTTTAGACGCACAAGCTATGCGAGACTCGTCTGCATTATACGTCAGACGAACGATTTCGCGATTTACATCGAATGAATAATAAAAGCATAAGAACAGGCGTATATTTTATTTTGATAGTGGAATTATTGACCAAATAGGGTAAAGCTATAATTTATTTATGGCAAATATGAAAGACCAGATATGAACGAAATTATTACGCAATTGCATGAAAGAGAAAAGTCAGTTTTTCTCTATCAAAGCCCAGCTTAGTCACACCTCCGATATCTTCGATCAATTTTATCATTCGAAAATCCCTCTATAGCATCAATAAAAGCCTTCTATTAATCGCAACGATGACAGTAATCCAAGCCTCGGTCGAAAAATGAAATTTGATCGCTTTTCGAAATTTCTCTGAACTCGCTGCGCGGCAGCAGCTAATTATAGAAATTTAGGTCAATCGTTCATCCTGAATTAAACAATAAAATTAAAATAAATTACACGCCGCCCAATGCGGCAAATCGAATATTCCTCTGTCGTCCTTGCCAACGGTGAGAAACGAGGCAAAACGTCCTGACCGACTCGTCGATAAGCTAGAGAAAACCGTTTACTCTCCCAACATTCGATACCGACTCGAAAAACTTGAAAGTTCCACCACTATGCGCCAGCAGTATCGCCACGAGCGTACGGTATAATCATCATGTATCCTCTCGAGCCCACTGTTTTGGTAAAATACATTAAACAAAGCCACCGGCTCTCGTCATGTGTCGTTCGAGTTCCGAAAAATCTTGAAAATAAAAAAAGTTTCGAATAAACATCGTTCGTTTCACAGAGACGTGTTGCTGCGTCTCTTTTTACAGAGACAAAATGTGCGCTGCTATTGCACAGGAGAATCTACAGATGACGACTACGGCGTATCGAACGCCTTTGCCGCCGGCTTTCTTCGCTTTGCATTTGCAACTTTCCAGCAGCATTCAGCAGCCAGAGGCTCGTTCAGTAGGTTCTGCTAATTGATATGACTTTTATCACGGGCTGCTTTTGCATTCGTGACCGATGTAGTATGGCTTCGAGTATGATAATAATATAGTATATGTGTATATATACGTATGTTGATATAATAGTATGTTATTATATTGGAGATAGTAATAATGTTGCTACTGTGTTTTGTTTTTACTTTGCTGATGGAGTTCCGCATATCTGCATCTTTATTTTGACACTTGTAGAATGTGTATATATACACGCTTATTTATTTCCGACAAGATAGCAGTGATATTGCCCATGTATGTATGTATACAGCGTAGCTTGAATCGATGTAGGAGTATAACGCGGGTCGATCAGCTGATCTGTATAATATGTTTTAAACGGGACGTATCGCAACGTATAGATTCAGCAGTATATCGATTGATTTCCTTCAATTTGGCAATCGATGTTGCAAGTGCGCTTATTAAGAGTCGTCTCTCCGCGTCTCCAAAGTGCTCGAAGTTGTGGCAATTATACCGCGAGTATTTAGCAAGAAACAGGAAATGAGGCCATATAGGTATAGAGCATCACTGAATTTGAACGTATAGAGCTCGACATCGCGCTGCAGTCGCGCGTATTATAGTTCGCGAATTAAAGGGTATGCTTCGCTAATTATGGAAATTAAAGCTGCTGTACTCTCTGGCGATACTTTTACTGGAAAAGAAAATATAACTACGTCGCGAGTGTGTTTACAGCAAAAGATGCGTCGAGTTGTCGACCCCGTTTGAATGAAAAATTGTAAGAAATTGTACGAAGTAAAGTTCTGCATAAAATGAGTTAAAAAAAGAACTGGATGAGATTGACAATCTCCAGGTGATTAAGTGAAACGTTTTTTAGAACATCTTACATATGCATGACGTTCATACTTTTTTATGCATTTAACTTAGTTAACTTCTTTAGCTATATAGCATTAACATTTTTTTCAAAATACTTTGGAATTTTTGAAAAAATTTGATCGAAACTGTCAACATTGGCATAGAGATAGCTAAAGACTCCCATCGTTTGATCTCGACGATGTAATACGATTTAACATATTCACCGGCGATAACAAAAAATTAGAAATAGTCATGCAGAAGAGATTTCGAGTAAATATTAATGGGGCCGCGCGAAGAAGCACTTTCTCCTTTTTTTCTCTCTTCCCAAATCACATCTGAATCTTATTGACCCATTAACGGGGTGGCAGATCGTCGGAGAGTATGTCACTGATTCGCTGCTCTCTCTCTCTCTCTCTCTCTCTCTCTCTCTCTCTCTCTCTCTCTCTCTCTCTCTCTCTCTCTCTCTCTCTCTCTCTCTCTCTCTCTCTCTCTCTCTCTCTCTCTCTGACAATGTGTCGTTGTGGTATCGACAAATGGGGAGAGGAATGTACATGCAAAGACAACCCAACTGAGCAACAAGGCGTATAACCGCTATACGCATAGCTCCGCAAACACACACACAGGTGAGAGATTCAGAGAGGTCTAAGATGCGCGGCGGCGTATCGCAGGTACCGTTCGTCAGCCTTAATCGGTCAGAGAAGCAGAAAGTGCTACCGTGTCGTGGTCCACGTTCCGTTTTCCCATTCACTCGATTTTTTCTCCTACTTTTTGTGTATTATCACGTACTGTAAGAGCCGCCGATAACGTTTCAGTTTTTACGATTGAATTATACAATTATACTCGTGGATAAGAGCTGCGGCATGCAATATACAGTGCATTTTACGAGCGCAGACCCAGAATCCTACTTCGGGGATAAATCATCCCCGGCGAGTATAACGAGTCCGCATGTCTTTGTTTATTGCTCGCAGATAAATTTTGAGAAGCTCTCTCGTCGTTTTGGTCCTCTATACGCTCTCGACCTCTTTTTCTCTCCCCTTCGGTCTCGCGTTAACGTGTGTGCTACACTCGATTATAATGCTCTCCTTCCCGCGACGCGCCGCGGTTTCTTCCTCCTCTCTCTTTCGGGCGAGATCAATGATCCTAGACCGGCTCGACTATATTACTGACCGAATTCCCCCACGAGGATTGGAAATATTCCGGATTATCGCTTTTCGCCACTCTTTCTTTTTCATACCATTAGCCTTCGAGGTATATACCAGTTTTATGTGGCTGCTTATACATGTAGATTTCGTTTCGCTATCGCCGAGGATGGTTTCGTTTTCAATGCTTCTATTATAGTTTCGATTTTCATTAGCAAAATTTCAAAACAGTATTGGTAAACTCGAAACAACGCCGTGGCGCATCCGCTCGACTTTTTGCACAATCGGCTGGGAAGTCGTTTGGCGCAAGATCCACTGCATTTGTGTACTAATTTGCGTTTGCGGGGAAGCTCATTCGAGCGCGGGCAAGCTATTTTCTCCTGCTATAACGCGTTAACACGTTATGTGTATTTGGAGTATAACGACCCTAGATGTAACTATATAAATGTCAGGCATATAATATAGCATCTCTTTTTTGCATCGAAAAAATAAAAACGATTTTGATACCGATACTGTATTTTTAACGACTCGATCGCCGGAACTATACAGAAAAAGATTCCGAAAAATCAAGGTATGAAAAATGAAAAAATGAATCTGGACCAGTGCGTTGACCTTGCATTGCCCAACTTGAGAGCGCCATGACGTCTCTTTTATCCGGACGAACCGCTGCTGCCGTTCATTTTTCATTTTTACGGGAGGAAAGATTACGGTTAATTGCTCCGAAATGTAGTCATACCGTCGATTCGAATCATCAATAATCTCCGCTAATCATGTACAATCACGGGTGTAATTGCTAAACGAAAATTTTAAGCTCAGCTATACGCAGGTAGACGTTTTTCTGGGATTTTACATGTTCCCTCGCGTTTCGCACACGAGTGACGAACCTTTTTGCATAAATTTCGATACGCAGTTGAAAAATTGTGATACTAAAAGAAGCAAGCTTTGAATATACATAAGGGATCGTTACCGTTATCTATCGTTGCTCTGTAATTTACACTCTTAGAAAAAAATAAAAACGAAACACCGCTAAACCTCCTAAATTCTGTAAAACCATATATCGATCGTCGGAAAAAAATCGAACCAACGGCCGGCGATCGGCGCAACGGTGTTAATTTTTTTCTCCTCTCCAGCCGAAACTGAAGACTTTTGCGTCGCACACAGACACACATAAACGTATAGCTTTTCGTTTTCTATTCTCCCATAGGGAGACAAGATTAGCTGGTAGCCGATTGGATGCAAGCGAGTAGAGGGAGAGGACAAGCACTTGCTCGTTTTCCGTCGCGCGACGCAGGAGGATGGGGTAGCGAGTGCCGAGAAAGAAAGGCTCATAAGTGGGACATAGGCACGTGCATCTCGATACTTCGTCTCGAACCGAGCGCGAGTCCGGATCTCGGACTGAAACGTTCTCTCGTATACACACGGTATAGTTACACTCGCGAGAGGTGTTCTCGAACGCGCGGTACCATTTCTCCTGCCCGCGCGCGCTGCATAGATCGTTAGTGAAGTGTCGTTGCTGGAGAACTTATTGGAGAGTTCCTGCGCGCGCTCGTCGCCTTCTATTTTTCTACCAAAGTAAGCTATATTATACTCTTTTTTTTTAATTTATTCTACTTGCGTGTGCTATTGTTCTATTTATGCAGCCTCTTTGTTCGGGAAATTTGCCCGTCGCGCGCATTTCAAATACGTAAACGTATGAGCATCATCAAGCGTAAGCGTGAAATAATTTCCGTCAGGCGCGCGGTGCTTTCCAATTGTTCTTTCGTTAATTGTCAGCGCACACCAAGATTGTGTTTTGAGCGGAGCTGAAGGTCGTCCGGCTCTCTTGCGGTGTAATGATATTTTAGAAAAGAAGAGAAGACGCTCGTAGGTATAGTGTGTGTGTGTGTGTGTGTGTGTGTGTGTGTGTGACGCGCTCTGATTTTCGCCGTAAGAGACCGTGAATCGTCGCTCGCTCGCACGTCGAAAGAGACAATTGCATAATTAGAATGACATTTACAATAGGCGCGATTTTCATCAAGTTGCGCACTCGCTATTAAGATTGCTTGTAATAAGCAATTAACGGACGCAGGCGAACGCGGAAAAGTCACGTGTATACTATATGCGCAGAGTCATACACGCGAGTGATTGAAACCCGCAGCGGTGAACACGTATGTAGGGATATAGTTTTTGGCTGTACGTGTAATACAATATTCGTGCGTACACCATCGAATCTCGCGCCTATACGCGCAAAGGCAGTGCAGATGCCGTTCGATGCTGTGTATGTGTTCCGTTCGCGCAACATTGACCTGAAAAAGCAGCGCTGGCCTCTTTTTCCCCGGTTCGGCCGGTCCCGTTCGACTCTCCTTTCAGCATCTCTCGGCGCCCAAAGGAGCAGCAACCGATCATCTCTCCTCTCTCTCTCTCTCTCTCTCTCTCTCTCTCTCTCTCTCTTTCTCTTACCGATTTCCCTCTCCATTTCTCCCTATCAGCGCCCCACTACCGCGCGCGAGAGCATCAGAAGAAAGTCGGAACTACCTTCACTTAACGTACCTTCTGGCTTGTACAAACAACAAGTGCCATTCGAAGCGCGGCCGCGGATGCGCGAGCATTTTTCAAAAGTCCGATAGGCCGCCGCATAAGTAGCGCAGCGATCTTTAATCCACTTGCGTGCTATAGAGATTCATCCCGGCTCTCGTTCTCCACCGATCATCGTTGGGTACGTCGTTGGCATTTTCGATTTACGATTAATTATATTCGCCTTTACGATCGAATTTGACGGCGCGTTATGCGCGCACAATTGAAAGTAGAACAAGATTCTACATTTTAGAAAACACATCAGTCCGTACACTTTCTCACTCGACATAGATTCGCCGCATCTCTCTATAATATGCCGCGATGCATATTGCTCGCACGGCAACGCATTGTAACGATATACTGCGCGATTTTTCGCAGGTCTAACGCAGCTCGATGGCGCCGAATCTGTTTGGAAATTCGGCGGCGCTCTTCCTGGAAGCCGCGCAACAGGGCATACCCGAGGAGAAGCCCGTGTCGAATTCGAAGCCGACCTACCTCGAGGCGCAAAAGTCCGACAAGAGCAAGTACACGTGGAAGATCGTCTGGAGGAACGTCATCGCCTTCGTCTACCTCCACGTGGGCGCGCTCTATGGATTTTACCTGTTCTTCCACGGCGCCAAGATCCTCACCGTTCTGTGGAGTAAGGCCTACATTGCATTTATTGATTTTCGTGAATTTGGTATCTGGAGATCGGTATTTTAATTCGTCGCGATTTTCACAGCGATCCTCATCGCCTGCTCGGCTGCGCTGGGTATCACGGCAGGAGCCCACAGACTCTGGTGCCACAGAGCTTACAAAGCCAAGTGGCAGCTGAGGCTGATCCTCATGATCTTCCAGACCATCGCCTTCCAGGTAGGAAAATCGTGGTTTTAAAAAAAATTAGATGAAATTGGTATGCGTGATTTTACATTCGAATTTTCGCGCGCAGAATCACCTGTACGAGTGGGTGAGGGATCACCGGGTGCACCACAAGTTCACGGACACGGATGCCGACCCGCACAACGCCAAGAGAGGTTTCTTCTTCTCTCACATGGGCTGGCTGCTCGTCCGCAAGCATCCCGACGTCATCGCCAAAGGCGCCAGCGTTGACATGAGCGATCTCGAGACCGATCCCATCGTCGTCTGGCAACGAAGGTGAGATATTGCAACTATGTAAGGAATAAAAAAATTTTAACATATTACCATGATACAATAACGATTCTTCGTCCAGGCTCTACATCATCCTGATGCCGATCTTCTGCTTCCTCCTGCCCGCCTGGATCCCCTGCTACTTCTGGGGCGAGAACGGCATGTACTCGTGGTACGCGACGATCTTCCGATACACAGCCTCGCTGAACCTCACGTGGCTGGTCAACTCCGCGGCTCACATCTGGGGCACCAGACCGTACGACGAGTAAGTTTTTCCAATCGATTCGCGCGCTCCATTACACATTCACTCGGCGTGCACCACCTTACATCTTCTCTTTCTCGACGATTGTGTAACCGATTTGCTAATTCCCTCTACGCAGAACCATCAGCGCAACCGACAACATTCGCGTGGCCCTGGGAGCCTTTGGCGAGGGCTGGCACAACTACCACCACGTCTTCCCCTGGGACTACAAGGCGGCCGAGTTGGGCGACTACAAGGCCAACTTCACCACCGCCTTCATCGACTTCTTCGCACGGATCGGCTGGGCCTACGATCTGAAGACGGTACCGGTCGAGCTGGTGGAGAAAAGGGCCGCGAGAACCGGCGACGGAAATCGCATCAAGCAGAGCTCGCCGGAGCACAGCCACGAGGACGCGATCTGGGGATGGGGCGACAAGGACATGCACCAGGAGGACATAGAGTATGCCACCATCATCAACAAGGCCGACTAGACTTTGCGCTGAGAGAGGGTTGTTTTTATACGATGCGTAGTCGAGCAATGATTGTTGTTTGAATATGGCAATTCGTTGAGAATCCTGTAATCTGCCATCTCTGAAACAATCGTTTACTATCTTTTCTCTTAGCCATGCTCATTTTCGATTGAATCTATTTATTGTCTCATGTTTCTTTACTTTAAATTATTACGAAATTACTTCGGGTTTCTTTCTTTCTGATCACGCAAGGATCATAACGAGGATTACGTTACGTTTACGAAAGACTATCGGTAATCGGTGCTTAAAGTGCATATTTTTGTAACAATTACGTTTTTCATCGCTTGGTAAATGATGCTTGATCGAGTACATATATTTATTAATCGTTTTCTCTTTACGTCTCTTCTTTCGTGATCGAGACTTTCGTTAATTCAGTGCATATAATTTAATGTTTATTTATTATGTATAATTAAATAATTTATAATGTTTAAGATGTTTCTTTTAGATATTTTTCTGCTAGTCGAGTGATATATAATATAGTTTTAAAGAAGCGTTATCATAAATTAAATTTGTTCTCCAAATCGATACTAAAAACAATTTTAACCACCAAACAAAACGTGTGTATTGGTATCCACCCTATACAAAACCTTGAGAGAATACACACGTTTTCGAGCAATGTTCAATTAACACCATCAAAACTAAACTCACGGGTACTAAAACACTATAAGAATTGCAATGTCTGTAAAATAACGACGAGGAATTGCAATTTCGAAATACACATATGATAATTTTAATATTGTATATTTATTATTCGTCATTGTTGTAATAAAGCAATGAAAGAAGAGCATTGTATTATATGTTGACTACACCTCACATTTTGTGCTTTGTATTGCACATCGCGCGTATTATACGTACATATATAGCCGAACGCTATAGGCGTTTCTGAATGCCTAAATGAAGTTTTTTTGCCGACTTAATAAAATTGCAGTGCCAGGTGAAAAACCGTGCGACAGCAATGTCTTACAATGCTCAAAATTTCATTTGAATAAAACCGTGCAGGATATGTTGACTATTACCATTGTTTTATATACTCTGTAATTAAAATTGTATATTGTAACACGCTTACACATGGAAAACAAACAAAGTGTTCTTTTTATATCATTTACCTACTTTCTTACGTGTATTCGAGGTATCAGCAATCTAACTTTTTGTTAAAGCTGGTAATAGAATTGTAAAAATAAGTAAGTATCGCGATTGATCGTTTGTCAATGAAACATAATAACAAAATTGAAAATGCCTTATACACAAACTACATATATACTTATATATAATGACCTATACAAAAGTATATTTTATAGAATTAAGGACGACGAATAGAATAGCATGAATACATCGATTTTTTAATCTTGTATCGTCAAACAATGATGTATTTATTACGATGTCATTTTACTATTAATTATACGATATGAAAAATATTCCAATGTCTTATTATTTCCATGTTGCCGTACCTTCATTTTAAAAAAATTCACATCATCATTGTATATGAATGCCCTGGTGCTAATGGTATTTACTTCTGGTACCGCAGAAATTTAAATATCTTAATTTAGCTAATTGTATTGACTAAAATTTTTTTCCACTAAATAACGTCTCCGCGCTGTTTTGTCAAACTTATACAATGTGTCAAAGTAATTAGGCGTGGTTTGTCAAAGTACACGGAGACAGAAAAAATATTGCGCAATGTTGACTCGCTTATTAATGATTCCTGAGTATAATAATACTTTTATTTAGTTTTTCGAGGTGACGAGAATTGAATTTGGTCAAACACATTCGGTGACGAATACTGTCCGACTTTTCGCAATAATTTGCACATACCTACGTTAAAGAGAAGGTGTGGTGCTGCATGCAAATGTAACAGCTAAGTTAAAACTGTAGAAGGTTAAACTTATTTTATATTCATTAAAATATAATATCTATGCTCATTTGTAGGTCAACCGTTGCAAAATGTAAACTGAAAAAAGAGAAATCAACAAATGAAACTTGACTTGGTTCCGGCAGCCGCGACGCTAGTATTGCGCAGCGTCAATTGGGAAAAGCTAGATATATGCCATGAATGGTTCATCATTTGCAAAGTGTAAGAAATTAACTGAATGAATCTTGCACGAAGAACACATGGCGCTTACACGCCCACGGCCTTTTAAAATAACGTATATGAGAGATGTCATCTGCAATACTTTGAATAAAAGACAAATAATTGAGTATTTTTCGTGTGCTAATAAAGTGAGATTAAATTTTGGTAAACTAAAAAAATTAATAATAAAAAAAATACTTAACATTCATTTAATAAAAAAATCATTTCTAATAACCGCGTATCCATTGCTATTTTCATATTATTCTCTATATTTAATTATCAATTATTCCTTTTTAATTATATGCAGTTTATAGAGATTTAATCGAAAACTAGAAAAGCGAGGGAGGGGAGATAGCAGAAACGAAGAGAAAAGAGTTGTTAAATCGTGGAACGAGTGGAGTATGACTAGTCGAGAGCTGTATGCCGTAAGAGGCAGGCATACAGGTACAACTTATTTACTCTTTGTCATCCTACGACAAGTTTGTCCATTCCGGGTCATTGACGCGATTGTTGGTTGAGAGTAACTAGTTGAATAAATATTGAAAGAATTAAACCTGTGAATAGATCGCCGACACTGTAAGTTGAGAAAATCAATAAGTTTGGAATTTGAATTTTCTTTTTTATTCCTCAGATCAGACTAAATATACAACCAACGATGAATAATAACTTTTTTATCCAAATATATCAGTATCCGTAAAGTATATTGAAAAAACAATCCATTTATCGTCTTTATTTGTTTGTAATTCCTCATTTTGTGTATCAAATTATTAACGCGCAATATTATCGCGATTAAATCATGTACGATAAGAATTTTTAAAGTGAGAAAAATATTGTATATAATATCGGTAACTTTTCGGTGTTGACTCTTTATTCTTTATTATTATTAAAACATATTGATTGAAAGCACGACACTTGTGTTGAATATTTTATAGGACCTCATTTCTAAAGACACATAAAATTAAATTTTATTTTTAATATAATAAAATAAGTTCATAAAATAATAAAATTATTTGAATTCAGGCGTGATTGCGCTATATACAGCAGTGGGAACACGACTGGAGCTAGGCGACAAGAAGGTGGCGGTAGTTGTACTCTGGCGAAGGGGATCCGCTGACAAGAATGACCACAAGACGCGAACGCGGTGCTGCGCATAGCAACACGCAGCACGGTGCCGGTCCTGTTTTGCTGGGCTTCACCTGTGCTCTCTGTGTTTTTCTGAGTCTAATCGTTTCGTGCCTCACAGCTGTCCTTGTCTTTCAGAATCAAGGTGTCAGTGCTGCTAACATTTTGAACGGTATGTATTACTTTACGAGTAATTACACCAACTCTTACACCCGTATACGTTACATCTATATATAAGTGTACGCTGGATCTTGGCTCTTTCCATTCTTGTCATTTCACACCAATGCATCGTGACACCGCTTGATACTTTGAAAGTATTTTTATCTTATTCATCTGAGAAATTCGTATGTAAATACTTGATTCGCGATAAACGTTTACTTAAGCTATGCGGGACAACAAATTTTGTCAACAATATAATCTAAACAAATTTATCATTCGATGTTCGATGTTTAAATCTTACCGCGTTTTATTCTTACTGTGCGATAACCCTGCTGACAAATGTGCATAGATAGTTTAACATACATCAACTTTCAAAAAATTATTTATAGTGTTGATAAGAAATAAAACAGAATGTAAAGTGGTGAAGTTTTAGAAAGTTACACGATTTAACAAGATAAACACAATGTGTATACACTAGATATATTTCACTGAGAATTGCTTACAAAGTGATATTTTCTTCCGGTCTAATAATAGTATCCTAACCTGCGAAAGAGGTAAACACGTAAAGGGTCGAACATAACAAAAACCAACAGCAAGATGATGTTTAGGAAATTTAATTTTCGCTCTGTGATGATGATAAAAGAAATCTTGCAGAATAAAACGTACACAGTTAAATACTTATGCGATAAGTTTGATAAATTTCGGATACACGCTAGTAAGTATTAAAAATATCAATAAATGCATGAATAAGGCAGTGATGACTGATAGGCGCGTGGAAAGTAGATAAGATAATTTGGAAGGCGTTCACCAGCGTCAACGCCGTGTTCAAAGCAAGCGTGTATAGTGTGTAACTCATCTAATGAGCCGAGATGTATATTTAGATGAAGTGTATTCATGTACAATCTGCTACGAGAAAAAATATAAAAATAACGATAATTTCTTTTTTCAGACACCAGAAGTCTACACGATTACTTAGCAATGACGCACCGGGACATCCCATCAGATATATCGTTCCGATTGCCACCGGAAGTAAGACCATTGACTTATGTTCTGTACCTTCATCCAGACCTAGAAAAAGGAACCTTTGAAGGTCGAGTGTCGATCTTACTCGATATTCGAGACAAACGGAAATACATCGCGCTACACCAAAAGGAATTGAACATTAGCTCGGTTAATTTGGATTTACGCCAAAACGACAGAAACCACAACATCGAGATAAAAGAGTCTTATCCTCTGGACGAGCACGAGTTTTTCATCATCACGCCGAATCAAGAGCTGGTCATTGGCGTGTACACTCTCACTCTGACATTCTCTGGGTCGCTTCAGGATAAAATCGTTGGCTTCTATTCTAGTAAATACAAGGATGAAAAAAATGAAACCAGGTAAAAATAGCTTCATTATTTTTCTACACACTATGCACGCTATATTCTGTTAATCTTAAAATTTCGTTACTTCTGCAGAACTATCGCCACCTCAAAATTCGAGCCCACCTATGCAAGAAGATCGTTCCCTTGTTTCGACGAGCCAGCATTCAAGGCGGAGTTTGTCATAAAATTAGTGCACCCAACCGGCAACTGTTACAGCGCATTATCGAATATGAACGTCAGGGTAAATGATTAACCAATCACGCATAAATCCTCGTTAAATAGTACATTTAAGTTTCAAACGAACTATTTTCCAGAGTACTGAAGTCGACGAACCAGCACCTGGACTAACGACAGTTACATTTGCCAAGAGTGTACCGATGTCGACGTATTTAGCTTGCTTCGTCGTTAGTGATTTCGTGGCTGTAACGAGAAACGCAAAGGGTATGAAGGAGAGAACATTCCCCATCAGCGTTTATACCACGAGGGCGCAGAAAGAGAAAGCAACTTTTGCACTGGATATCGGCGTGCAAATAATCGAGTATTACATCAAACTTTTTGATATCGACTATCCTTTACCGAAACTCGGTAAGAATCGAATGAGACGGCTAATATGTCGTTTATGTACTGAATAATCATAAACGTAACATTATTACTTCAAAGACATGGCTGCTATTCCGGACTTTGTATCTGGCGCGATGGAGAACTGGGGTTTGGTGACATACAGGGAAGCTCGACTTCTTTATGATAAGAAAACTACGTCTACTGCAAATCGAGAGGACATTGTTATGGTTATTGCTCACGAATTTGCACACATGTGGTTTGGCAACCTAGGTAAGGTTTCTAATATGATGCATAATTTACATGAGATTCTCAAGCTACAGTAGATTAAGCTAGGCCAAAACGTTTACAGAGCGCAGATTAGCATTTTGACAGGCGAGTATGATAGCATTAAAGAGTCGAATGTGAGAACCATCAGCATCAATCACAAAGCCTTTTAAGAGAGCGCGATGGGAAACGAATATATGGTATGCCGTGAGTTAGGATGAATTCGTGCATATTTTATAGGCTGGAATAGAATGAAACAACGCTTAATTTGATTTTAAATCCGTTGAATGAAATACTTTCGAAAAACATAAAATAAATCACCGTTTGATTTATGGTTATTTCATAATCGTTACTCTTTTTAGTAGATGGAAAAGCTTTATGGAATTTTTTTTTTCTTTATATTTCATCTTGAGAATAATAACAATCATATGTATTTTTTGCAGTAACGATGCGATGGTGGAACGACCTTTGGCTAAACGAAGGCTTTGCAACGTTTATGCAATTCAAAAGTTCTGATGCTATACTTCCAGAATGGCATTTTGTAAGCAAGCGCGAAAACGATTTATTTCTTAAATTCGTCAGCGTTATTGACATACATCATATTCAAATGTAATATTATTATAGATGGACAGCTTTTTATTGGATGAACTGCATCCGGCTATGGTAACCGATTCAAAGCTAAGCTCTCATCCCATCGTTCAAACAGTCAGTAATCCAGATGAAATAACTGCAATTTTCGACGTTATATCGTATCAAAAGGTAAATTATCAACGATTTTCCATACGCACAAACAAGTTTTTTTTTTCTAAATAAACTAAATGACAAAAAATATTGATATTAGGGAGCGTCTATCTTGAGGATGTTAGAAAATTTCGTTGGTCCTGATGTCTTTTACCGAGGTGTCACCGAATACTTGAAGAAATTTGCATTTGAAAACGCAGAAACTGTTGACCTCTTCGATATACTGCAAGAGACTTTGGGCACACATATTAATATCAATGCAATTATGGACACGTGGACCAGACAGATGGGCTTTCCTGTCGTTAACGTCACCAAGCATAAACTCAGCTACACCTTGACGCAGAAGAGGTTCTTGGCAAATCGCAACAGTACTTTCGATCCTTCCGAATCAAATTTTGGCTACAAATGGACCATTCCGATCACGTACGTCACGAGTGAAAACTCGACTCCGACTTTAATCTGGTTTGACAAAGACGCACCCAATCGTAAGCCGATTCGAAACTTTAATATCGCTATTTATGAGCATTGATTTTTGTAACTCAAAGATATGATATCCGTATTTGTACAGTGGTCATCAAACTAGACGAACCCGTTGATTGGATTAAATTCAATGCTGATCAGGTCGGATACTATCGCGTAAATTATAATCAATCTGAATGGGAATCTTTAATGAACGTTCTTCGCTGGAGTCATAAGGTATACAAGCCATTCGTCAATCATTAGAATGTTAATTTATTCGACGAAGAAGAAATTTATGATAATCACCGTGTGTTTTCCTCGTCACAGCGCTTCTCCGTAGCTGACAGGACGCATCTTCTAGAGGATGCCTTCAGTTTGGCAGACGCAGGTCTATTGGACTACGCCACGGCACTAAATATCACTCTTTACCTCGGCAACGAAAAACACTTTTCTCCGTGGTACGTCGCCAACAACAAAGTGAGAGCTATAGATATGCTCCTTTCGTCAACGGACATTTCGACGAGATTCCGTGTAAGCATATAAGCACACTACTGTTCCGATATGGTTACGCGATGATGACGCAAGTTAATTTAATCCGCAAATCCGTCATTGTGTTTAGGAATACGTACGCGAACTTGTGGACGGAGTTTACCACGACGTGACGTGGAACGTCGACGAGATAGAACAGCCAGACATGCTGTTAGTAAAGCTCTTACTATATACGTTGAAATAAAAAATTTGATTTTTTGCTCTAAGCACGCCAATACGACATTGATTGCAGCAATTTGAGAACCACAGTTCTAGGCCTGGCCTGTGCGGTCGGTCACACCGAGTGCCTGGAGGAGGTCGGAGTCATTTTCAAGGCCTGGATCGATGATGAGAAAGACCAACGACCACATCCAGACATTCGGTCTCACGTCTATTACTACGGTAAAGCAATCGCCTAAAAGCTTCAGCAATATAATTCGGGAAATTTTTTTGAATAAAACATTACGACTGAATATACGTTTCGTAGGCATGAACCACGCCGGCAGCGAGACCGAATGGAACAAGATGTTCGACAGATTCATCAATGAGTCCAACGCCGCCGAAAAGGTCAAGCTCATGAATGGACTGGCCGGAATACGCTCGAGCTTCATTCTGAAAAAGTAGGCGCGATAGTAGGGAAATAATCATTTAAAATTCGTAATGAACGTTACTAAAATCGTTGCAATTTTTATCTCTCTTCAAAGGTACATAGGCTTGGCGATGGACGAGAACTACGTGCGTTCGCAGGACGCCTTGAACTGCTTGAGAAGCATCTCGAGCAACCCCGACGGAACGTCCTTAATTTGGGATTGGGTGCGTGAGAACTGGCCATTGCTCGTCGAGCGCTATACGTTGAACGATCGTTATCTCGGCCAACTGATACCGGCAATTACGAAAAGCTTCTCGACCAAGGTAAAGCTCGACGAGATGAAAGCCTTCTTTGAAAAGTATCCAGAGGCAGGCGCGGGCGCCATCTACAGGGCTCAAGCTCTCGAGGCCGTCGAGACGAATATCAATTGGCTCGACAGCAATAGCGCGAATATCGACAGATGGCTAGAGTCACGGCCTACGCCGAGACACGTAAGTTAAGAGCCGGAGAACAAAAAATCGCGCATTCGAGAACAAGAACAAAAACTCGCATCGATTTCCACTGAGAGTGTTCCGCGATAATTCGTTATCGTCCATTTTATCATTGTTCAGAGTCAAAAGTTTTATTATTATTGTTAAATTATTTCTATCTTTGTATAACTATGTATATGTACACATTATAAGAAGTGAGTTTTGTACAGTATATACGCAAGTACCTTTATGTTTACGCTTCATCCCTTCCCTAGTTTCTGAGACTCGATCTAGCGCATGATGAAAAATCAGTAAGGAACGAGGGAAAGAATTTTCACAGAGCTAAAATAAAGATCGAATGTTTGTATACATGCTAGTCTTTTCGTCCTTCTACTATATATACTGTACATTACAAAATCTCGTCGATCGCTCGCAATTTCAGGGCAAACGATCTTCGAGCGCGAGCGTGGAAGCGATGATTAGAAGGATATCACGCGCGAGTGATGGAAAGTCAAGTATATAGCGAAGTAAAGAAAAATGATTAGTTCTACATATGAGGAGGCAGCAGGCGCCAAATTGGCTGTAAGCGGCCGCCGACGACCATTTTGATTAAGACCTCCGAATACCCCAAGAGAGAGAGAGAGAGAGAGAGAGAGAGAGAGAGAGAGAGAGAGAGAGGGAGAAAGAGCTAAAGTAATTGACATTGACCGTATCACCGGAGGGCGTTCTCATCTCGGGTTAACTAGACTTCAATAATGAGATATCAAGCGATAAGTTTCATTGCCAGGATTGGACTGAAAATATATATACGTGCGCGAGAAGGAATTTAATTTAGCGACGCAGACGTACGGTCTAAAGCGTAGTTCGATTCAGCCGCCGACGATAATAACACAATCGTCTTCGTGTTCTCTAGTACGCATCACGTATATGTCTACCGGCACTTGTAAACATTTTCGAATTCCAAAGATCAGCCGACCGGCGAGAGGAAACGAGGCGAGAAACTAGTATCCGCTTGTAGCGAAATTCTCGCGTTTTTAATTAATTTTTTTCCCAAAATCCTCCCCGCGCTGATGCAGACAGATAAAATCGGCCGACTCTTCAGGCACAGCTTGTGTGAATAATATATAGAAAAGGAGCGACGCGAGGGATCTCCGTCTCTCTCTATCTCTCCTATAGGGGGGCTATAGGTGGGAAGAATAAAAAAGAGATTCCACAAGGATTACTCAATCGTCGCACGTGAAACGAGGCAGAACTTGCGTGAACGCGCGCTTTGGATCGAGCGCGAGCCACAACACACACACACACACACAGACTCTATCCGTGCAGCGGCCTTTTCGCCAAGACACACAAACAAAATCTATGGATCGTTCTTCGTTAGTCACGGACATGCCTGGCGCCGCCGCCGCCGCCGCCGCGCGTGTATCCGAAGGTTAATAAATTTTATTTTCTCGCGGCGATTATGCAAATTCTTATCGAAACTTCTAATTGAATCCTCCGCGATATTATGTATATTTACATAGAGAGTATGGCGATCGGTACACAGCCCTGGCTTCTCCTCCTGTATAAGGTTTCCGTATAAAAACAGTTATAGCGTATACCATACAGTCCTTTAAAAATTCGACGCACCGGGAAGATGCAGTAGCGGCAGCAGTGCCGCGCCGCCGATTAATATAAGAATGCGCCGCCGCGAGCGCGCAAGGTGAACGTCCCATCAGGTGTACGCGGCTCGTATAACAACGCCCGATTTTCGTTGATGTCTGCAAGCTGTGTGCAAGATCTTCCCTTCCCCCCCCCCCCCCCTCGTCAGGAAACAACGCATACTTTCGCGCGCGTATTACACACAGATTTTATCGGCGTTAGATCGTCGTGATGATCGAGCCGATCTCGGTAAATAGCCTTAAAGATTGATTAATGACGCTTCGCTGTGTGTGTATACGGCGATACGGCGATTGATCGGTCCATCACATATGATTATGTACGACGATGCGGGCTGACAGTTGTAACTGATCGAAATCTCTCATAGTCTAATATACCTGTCGCTCGGCTTTCAAGGGGGGTCGCGACTATACCAATGCGACTCTATTTCGGCTGCTCTGCGGCTTTTACATAATATTCGCTCTGGCTTGTGCATAGGGATCGAGAGATGGGTTATTATGAAACAGCGTTGCAACACACGTGGACACCTCGCTCTCGACTCGCTCTCTGCGCGGCTTGTACAGATCGAGTTTATAAGCTGACATATGGCCATGTAAATACACACGCAATGGGTGGGCAAAAAGTGCAGCGTCGATGATTCGCGATACGGTATCTTCGCGAGTCGTCAAGGAGCGCGGAGCTTTCGCGAGAGCTTTTCTCCGTTTTGAAACATTGCTATACGCACGCGTATAAAAAAAGGTCGCGCATCAAGATCCCCCCTCGAACGATCATGTTTCCAAGATCGGAGAGAAGAAAGAGAGGCAGAAAGTGACGAGAAAAAGCGAGCCAAGAGCGATGAAAAAGAAGGCTCGGTCTGTCAAGCGTATAATAACGTTCCGTCTGTCTCCCGATTAGAATAAAATCGCTTCTCTCATCGATGTGTGCGTGCGCTCGTACACACACGCGGCCGTGCATTTATCGAGCCTTTTTCGTCTGCAAGTGTAAAGCCGTTGCTGCGCATTCGTCCTTGTCTAAAATGGTGGCGGCGGCGCGCGAGAACGGGTTCTCTCTCTTTCTTACTGCCGCTTTTTCTCCGCAGCTCGAGCGACGAGAGATCTCCTCGTTTTCTCCCCTCTCGCTTATAAACGCGCGCCAGTGCGTATACACCTATATATACGATCGAAAGGTTCTCGAGAGCGCGACTGAGAGAGAGAGAGAGAGAGAGAGAGAGAGAGAGAGAGAGAGAGAGAGAGAGAGGAGAGATCGAAGAGGTAAACCGCTACTACTCCTGAGGGAGTCGCGGTTCCACCGCCGTAGGAACGCGTTCTCACGACGACCGGCTCTCTCTCGTGTGCAAGACGCGTATACGAGGCGAGACTGCCTCTGTCAATGTGTGTTCGCGGGCTCTTTTTTTTCGATAACGAGAGAGGAGCCGGTGCTGCCAGTCTGCGCGCTCGTATATGTACGTTTAGTGAAAGTTTCGATTCGCCGCTCGCAGCTCGCGCTCCGGCGACTTTTATAAAAATCCCGCATTGCTTACCTGCGAGAGTGTCCAAGCGCGAGCGCAGCCCTGTACACACGGTGTACTTTCGAATTCCGCGAGTGCCCGCGGAACACATCGAGGAGAGCTTTTAACAGACAACCTACTGCGTGGATTATAATGAGCAGGGCTGCAAGAGCTTGAATAATACGACAGCTCGAGGAAAAAGCTCTACCAGCGGCCGATGGTGTAGGGCTCTAAAAAAAGCCAGCCGCGAGCGCGTGTGGAGAATTGGAATACAAACAAACAAACACGCGCGTATAACAAAAGAGGAATCTCTCTCGCGCTCGGCCGCGACAAAAGACCGGCGACAACGGCGGCGGCGGTGAAAGAAGAGCGAAAATAACAAGTCGACAAGTCGTCGCGAGGCTATATGCGAGCGATGTTTTACGAGACGGCGAGCTGGACCGTCGTCGCGGAGCTTTGGAAAAGTCTGCGCGTGTGCATCGGTGCAGGCGTCGTTCCGATGCATCACCAGTGAGAAAGAGAGAGAGAGAGAGAGAGAGAGAGAGAGAGAGAGAGAGAGAGAGACTCGTGCATCAGTGTGTTTATAGTGTGCAGGCGGTGAAAAATAGAAGCGCGAAAAAGTCGCGGCCACAGCAGCAGCAGCAGCAGTCCAGAAGCGCCGCAAGCTCGCGGCCGCACTTGAAAAAGCTTCGTCGTGTGCGAACCCAAGGTAGGAGACTTTGTTTTTTTCCGCGCGCCTATAATATAATTCCCGTCACGTTTCCCGCCTTTATTTCTCTAATTTGCCTTAAGCGCTCGCGGGCGAATTAAGCGCTGAACACGACCGCGGATTGTATATAACGCGCCTCCGGATATCTCATCTATTTGCAAATCCGGAGACGCTTCGTCTTCGTGTATATATATATATGTGTGTGTGTGTGTGTGTGTGTGTGCGTGCGTACGTGCGTGTGTGTACATACACCTGCGAATTGGCTTTTGCGCGTAGAAAGCATCAGCGGAAGAAAAAGGAGAAAGCTCGCGCGCTCGCGGAATTCTGTATTTTCGACGAATCTGCGGCTCGAATTCAATTAGACGATTATGTAGTCGTAAAGACACAAATAAGCGTATTTCACGCTTATCAAAACATTGAATTGTTCGCGCGTCAGTGCAGCAGTAGTATGCACGTCTGGTCGATCAGCGATAAACACTGCGGATGAGTGAAAAACTTAGATTCTCCCGCGCGCGCTGAGTTTATTTATGATATGCATAAGCAAATTGAAAACAGTTCAGTTCGCGGTGCTCAGGGTCGCTTTCGATAAGCCGCAGCTCGTTTCTCATCGTCTTCGTCTATGGACGTATATACACAAAGAGCGAAAAGTAATTCGGCCGCAAGGTTTTCCCCGTACGGGTAATAGAGAGAGAGAGAGAGAGAGAGAGAGAGAGAGAGAGAGAGAGAGAGAGAGAGAGAGAGAGAGAGAGAGAGAGTCAATAGATTGATAATGATAGAGGCGGCGGCAAATGGATGAGAGCTTGTGAACGCTCAATAGAGATAGCGCGGGCACAGAGAGCTCGATAGAGGAGCCTCGCGCGCGTAGGCGTAGCGGAGCGTAAACCGACGAGCTTTTACTATAGTAGCTATATAGAGCGTTAGAGAGCCAAAAGCACAAATGAGCGGCTTTGTTTTTGCAGCTAGTTGGAGAGAGCGGAAGCGGAGAACGACGATGAGCTTCTGGAGGAGGATCGAATCAGCAGCTAGTGCCAAGGGCTCGCCATGTTGAACGAAAGCTTCGTCGCCTCGGAATACAGAAGGGAACTCGGCTGGTGGAACGTGACGGCGACGTCGTTGCAGGAGCCGCTGGTCGATCGCCGGGAGGACGACGACGACGACTCGATCGCTCGACTTCTCAGGCGCGATCCCCTCTACATCGTCCTCCCCATAAGCATCCTCTACACCCTCATCTTCATCACCGGCCTCGTGGGCAACGTCTCGACCTGCGTCGTCATAGCGCGCAACAAGTGCATGCACACCGCGACCAACTACTACCTCTTCAGTCTGGCCATATCGGATCTACTACTACTTATCAGCGGCCTGCCACCCGAGATCTACTACATCTGGTCGAACATCTACGTCTTCGGCGAGACCTTCTGCGTCGTCCAGAGCTTCGCCGCCGAGACGTCGGCCAACGCGACCGTACTCACCATCACGGCTTTCACCGTCGAGAGGTGAATATGATGATAGACGTTATACGATTTTTGATATAATATAACGAGCTTATCACACTCAGATACGTAGCCATATGCCACCCGTTCATCTCGCACACCATGTCCAAGCTCTCGCGAGCGGTCAAGTACGTGATCGCCATCTGGTTGCTGGCCCTGTGCCTGGCCATCCCTCAGGCCATCCAGTTCGGCATCGTTTACAATAAGCTGCCGAACGGCACACTGCTGAAGGACAGCGCGATGTGCTCGGTCAAGTGGCGCTTCATCCACCACGCCTTCGAGATATCGACGATCCTCTTCTTCGTCGTGCCCATGACCCTCATCACGGCGCTCTACATCCTCATCGGTGTCAAGCTCAGGACCTCCAGACTGCTATCCACCGTCAAGAGGATACCCTCCGGTCAGGGACTCGGACAATCCGACAGCAGGAGCAAGAGCTGCTCGCAGAGGAATGTCATCCGCATGCTGGGTATGTATATAGCTATACACATAAAAAAATCCCGCTGCGTGTATTTTACACACACACACATATATATATGGCATTCTTTGTTTTTCGGCGATCTCTCGAGAGCTGCAAACCGGTTGCCGCGGCGCTGCTTAATTGCCGCGCGGCTATATACTCCCTCTTCCGCGTTTTAACATAATCGATACATTATAGAACGTATGCGTATGCGTCTGTTTTTTTTTCTTCGCACAGTCGCCGTGGTCGTGGCCTTTTTCATCTGCTGGGCGCCGTTTCACTCGCAGAGACTGCTCGCCGTTTACGCGGAGAACAATAAAAAGGACGAAGACAAGCTGGCCATTGTCAAGCCCGTCTACACAGCGCTCACCTACATCTCCGGGATATTCTACTACTTGTCGACGACCATCAATCCCCTGCTCTACAACATCATGTCGAACAAGTTCAGGGAGGCGTTCAAGGTATAACGTATATTTATTTTATTTTTTTTTTTCGAATTTCGCGCCAAAACTTGCGCGAGATGATTCGAAAAGGCGGATCCATCGCGGCGTCCAACGGCAAAAAATGCATTAGCACTCCGACGATGTGCAGAAATGAGGACAAACATTTTTAGGCTCTCTTTCCCTATCTCAGTCTTATGTTATTAACACACCGCAGTGCGGGGCTTTCCGATCAATCAATCCGCTTGTAAATAGCCTTCGAATTTTTTCAAAATTGAATTCCATTATGAGCCATACCAGTTTCTGCGCTCTTTCTTCGTAACTTTAAATTCACAGCTGGGAATTAACGCGCGAAGCGAAACGAAATGAAAAAAAATAAAATAAAAATAAAATAACGAAGAAACGTTCGATTACAGGCAATGCTATCGAAGCACTGCGGCAGCAGACTGCAAAAGTCGAACCCCGGCCGACCGACCTACAGCAGCCTGTCCCGATATCCTCGCTCGACGATACACCGGGTCGATCCTCAAGTCTCGGCCTCGCTGTCCGTCAGCGAGGAGACACAAAAACTCAGCCCGACAGCAGCCGAGTGTCCCGTGGAAATAATCAGCTGCTCGAGACTCGGCTACTGCGGTTCACCCGCCGGCAAGAACGAGCCCAACGAGATTGTCACCGAGAACATCCTGTGCCGCGAGTTTCTCAACAACGAGCCCGTGCAGTCGAAATGCATCAAACCTGTGAGTCCGCCGTTTAGTTTCTTTTTTTTTATACAAGTATATAATATAATACAGGACGTATAAATTTATTCGACTTTTTTTTGTCATCGACTGGCTATTGTAGGAATGCTGGCTGATCACTTGATGCTCGGACTAGCGGAGCCCGACGAGGCGTCCGGATAATCATCGGCGACGAACCGACTGTCCAGTTTCGGTGAGCTCGATTTAGAGCCTCCTTATGCCTGACTTGATCTGCGCGATCGTACTTAGTCATTTCATTCGAGCCCGCGCGCGTATAATACATGTATATTCACATCACATTATATACACACATATAATGCCAAAACTATCGATGTTACATGAGAGTCATGCTTATTTACACACACGCACACACACACACACACACACACATATACTGTTATATGTATCGTAATTGTAAATATGGACGTATCGTAAATGAATTATGTATGCATATTACGTTGTCGACGTTTCGCAGGGTTGTGCGGGAAAGTTAGTATAACGGCTTGTATTCCAATTCGTCACGTTATAATCAAGCGCAAACGAAGCCATTTATATGTGTCTATATACGTCTGTATCCGAGCGTATATATTATTTGTTAGGGACGTATATACTAATATATGTCCCTAACTTGTATATACTAATTTTATAGACGTTTATGTATCGACATATTATACATACTATACTGTTTCTCGCGCTGTTACTTTAAGCTGTTCGTGATATTGCGCCTTACAATCATGAAACTGATTGAACATGTTGCCATTTTGTAAATATTTATATCTGTTAGCCTCAGTTTTTAACGTATTTATATATTCGCTATACGAATAAACTTATACACCCATGCATACTCAATAACTCAATGCGTTTATTTGCTCACTCTTTTTTTTTAATCTTTCTTAGTAAATATAAAATACAGTAGCAGGTCAGTCATACATGAAGAACTTGGTTCTACACTACTGCTGACTGTACCTATATATAGTATAAAACTCTGTGGGTAAGCCTCGGAAAAGGATAAGAATAGGCAATACAAACGTAGAAAATACTTTTACATGAAAATAATGAACGAGACGTTCGCAAGCCTCAACAATCTGACTGGGGACGCTTGGCAACCCAGGCCTTGATTCCAGGCTCAGCCAGAACCTTCTCCTTCAGTGCTTTCAGATTTTCTGCCTTCTCAATTATATCGTACTTGGCCATGAAGTTCAGGTAGTCGAGCAAGGCGACGAAAACAATGTCGGCCCAGGAAAGAGCGCCACCGACAAGGTAACCGCCGTTCTTCTTCACCTGTTCGTCCAGGCGCTGAATATAAAACGGCACGACTTCCTTAACAACCTCGAGCTTTTGAGCTTTAGCATCGGATTGATTTTCGTAATGATACGCACCAAGTTCTGCAATTATTAAAATATGCGTGTTTCTAAAAGTGCGCACGAGAAGCCGCGTATCGAGGTGACATAATAAATACCGACGATCACACATTTGACGTATATGTATAAAGCAGTTGTACAATTATAGACACTGCACGTGGACAATCGCGGATATGAACTAAAGATATACCTATAGTTTACTTTGATTTTAAAGTCAGTTGAACTTGGCAGTGTTTAGAGATCATCATATTCAACTTTTGTAAACAGACTATAAAAATGTGCGCGTAAAACGCATATGCCTCTATAAACGTACACATGGCCCATTCAAGTTAATCTAAAGATAAAATTTTACAGCTTCCAATATCAGAAGCTTATTGTATGTACTATTTCATATTTACAAAATATGATTTTTATCAAAAGTACAAATATTCATAAAATACTGATATGTTTGTAATATATTTACTATTTAATAAGCCTATCAGGCCTTTATCGGAAACTTATTTTCTCCCAAGGTTAAAACAGAAATAAACAATTGCTAAATTTATCAATTCATACACATATTTGTGGGTTTTACTTACTTGCTCGTACATCATGTATAGTGTCAACAGCAGCGTCGATCTCGAGAGCTTCCCAGTCATTTTTTCCAGCAAGACCATGCTGCTTAGCTAGCCAGCGACAGATTGCTGTAGATTGATGGATCTTCTTTCCATCAACTTCCAGTACTGGAACTTGACCAAACGGCATGGCTGGAAATTTTAATTAGTACATATAATTATATACATTTGTTTGATCAGGAATAATTATGTGAAATTATTATTTGAGAAAAGAAAACATGTTCCTCACTCGGCTTGATGTTTGGCCAATTCTCCCTTTCAAATCTGTCATCAATAAATTCGATTCCAGCATAGCTGAAGAGGAACCTAATGGGTTCAGCAAGAGCCTTGACAGGGAAGTATGTCAGCTTGTAGGTCGGCATTTTTCTGTGAAGAATAAACAAAAATTTAAGTACTTGCAGCCTTTACCAACATTCCTTAAAAAGCTTAGTAATATAATCTACTCTCTATCCACGTATATGAGTGATAAATTTTTACAGTGATCAAAGTTTGTCTACATAAGTACAGAGTATACTTGGAAAATATAAGATATAATAGTTTGATGGAGTCTAAAAACTGTGTATGCAAGAAACTACGACATTCCTATACAGCTTTATACCATACAGTGCACAAAAAGCCAGTAAGTATTTTAAGTACCTTAACTCTTTGTCTACAGTCTTCCTGGACACGAGTACACGACTAAAAAAATATCACGAGAACCGGGCAACCGGCGTGGCCGTGTCCCGTGTGTAATTTAGACAGCGCGAGATCGCAACTTTGCTTGAAAAGAAACAGTTGAATACCGTCACAGATAAAGGTAGATTCCTCCCTTGAAAAGCAGCGCGCAGCGCCCACCCGGAAGTGCGGCACAAAAAAATTCAGTTTTGACGCATGCGCAAATCGATGAGGCGTCACTTCCGTTGTTTTAACGCTGCTAAGCCAGGACGCCATTTTCTATGCCAACGGAGTACCAAACTGGCTGAAGCCGAGGGAGTGTGAAACAACGTGTGCCGCTCCGGTTTGTTAGCTTGCTGTTTTTCATATTTTTTGTTGCTTGTAAGTTTAACATTTGATATATATATTTTTCTATGGAATTATTGTTGGACGCGAATTCGTCGTTTTCGCAGGTAGTTGCTTGTCCCTCGCGTTTGTAGAATAACTTTCGTAAAAGCTTTGGGTGTATGTATTTAAGTCCGGCAGTGCCGCTATTTACTTCAGCGGGGCCAAGTCATCGTTAGTTTTTGCCAAATTTACACTCTAAGGCGTAGGTTGTCACGGTAGCATACTTATTTACCGGTTGTATCTATACCAACGCGTTGTTTTCTTTTTGTTTTCTTCGACTTTCCGATAAATCGTTAATGCTGTACGCTGCTTGTTTTTCTTTTTAATCTGAGCGAGCTTGTTAATTTAAATATATTGTAATTTCGCAGGTAATCAACGAAACACACAATGGCAAACGACGAAGGCGATCACAATGAGGAGGGTTTCGTTGTCAAGGTACGAGGCTTGCCTTGGTCAACGACGGTTGACGAGATCATGAAGTTCTTTGGGGACTGCAGTATCACCCATGGCAAAGCTGGAATACACATGACCATGTCGCGAGAAGGACGTCCAAGTGGTGAAGCTTACATTGAAATGGATTCGGAGGAAGATATCGAAAAAGCTTGTAAGAGGGACAGAGATCACATGGGTCATCGCTATATCGAGGGTTTGTACCATTTATTGCATAAACTGTTCCTCATTTGATATAATGAATAATATGCTAACTTTTCCAAGGGTTTGTTGGTTTTTCAAACTAACTGAATTATTATGATTTACAGTTTTTAAAGCCAAGCGAGGAGAGATGGAATGGGTGATCAAGAGAAGCTGCTTAAATCTAGAAAATGTGATGGACGATGGCTGTGTCAGATTAAGAGGTTTACCGTTTGGTTGCTCGAAAGAAGAAATTGCACAATTTTTCTCAGGTATGTTTACTATTTGTTGAAATTGTTTGTTTTTCATTAATCTTATACATATTAATTTAATATAAAATTCTAAAGTAAAGTTCACATGATTTTGAAAATTAAAGAAACTTGTTTACAACTAATAATTTCAATTTTTAACTTTTTTAACTTTCCAAAAATAGTAAGAGAACAAATACAGTTATTGATTTTGTAACATTGATTCAATTTCTTCAATTTGATCTTGATAATGCCATTTCTTGTAAGATGTATTTGTCCTCTACACTATAAATTGTTGAGTCAATTAAGATATTTTCTATTATTTGAATTTATAAGGGTATTTTTTATTAGTTTAATTAGTATAAGTGAAAGAATAAAAGAAATAAATTTAATGGGCTCTAAGCTACAAATCGTTCTTTGATTATGTGTGGGTCAGGGTTGGAGATATTGCCGAACGGGATTTCACTACCGACAGACTACACGGGCCGCAGTACTGGGGAGGCTTACGTTCAGTTTGTTAACAAAGATGTTGCGGAGCGCGCTCTGCAGAAACACAAGGAAAAGATAGGACACAGGTGGGGCACTGAGCTGGGTCTGGGTATACTTATGATTTTTTCTATCATTTTATGATATAGCCACCAGCACAAGTTCATCAACATTTTTATGGTTGATAAAGCAGGACAGTTTCTTTGCAGTTTGTAGTTGATAGTTTGATATGCTTGCCTTTTTGTTTTATTCTCTTAATAAATCAGTGTTTTTATTATTTAATATTTCTTCATAGTTTTTTAATTAAAAATATGCAAAGAAACTGTGTGTAAAAAAACGCATTGAAGAAGAAATAATGAGTCGTATGTAAGCAAAGTACTGTTGGCCCGAGCAAAACCAATGGGTAGGGGCTCCGGGCGGGAAGTACCCCTTTACATCGACTTCCATATCCACGGGAGGTGGGTAGGGCTGCCCCGAGGCAATACACCATAAAAGGGTGGGCTCTCGGAGGTGGTAAAAACAACAATTTTCATTTATTTCTTATTATTCTGCAAGTTTAAATGAGTTATGTCATTACTTCTGTCTGTGTGTTTTTAAAAATTTGAATATTTTTGCAAGCGTAGTTCATTTAAATTTGTTTAAATTAATAATGAGGTGATGCAAGTATTATTGAACTAGATGGTAACTTCATTTAATAATGATTTCACAGTTTTAGCTTGTTTTTTAAATGAATTTTAATTTTTACTCATTTCAGTAAATACAAATATTAGTATCTATCACTGAATACAAGTTATATATACATTTTATTGAAAACTTCGATTTTTATGTTGTGTATAGTTGCTTTTTTCTGGATTGTATAATTAAAAAGAGAGGAACAAAGAAAACTTCGTCACCATTATTTAAAACAAATGCATTTTGTATATAAAGTTTATAATGTAGTATGAATAAATTACTTCCATTCTAATTGATGTATTGATGGTAATTGACAGGTACATTGAAATCTTCCGAAGCAGTCTATCTGAAGTTCGTGCTAGCATTGGCCCTAAAATGCGAGGAGGTCCAATGGGTGGATTCAATCAAAGACCAGCGCCTTACGATCGCGGAAGTAGGTTCGGTGGTATGAATCGATTCAACAATAATGGCCGTGGAAACAGGGGCGGCAATAGAGGTAAAACACAAAATGTCGCTCATGTATTTTTTAACATCATTTTAATCAATTTTTAATGCTTATATACCAACAAATTTTATTGCACAGACTTTGATAATGGACTAGGAGGATGGAACAATGGTAACAATTACCAATCACGTGGAAATAACATGGGAGGTGGAATGAGAGGAAACATGGACATGGGCATGAAAGGAGGCGGCAACTACAGAGGAGGCAATGATAACTGGAATTGCAACAACGGAGGAGGAATGCACTGTGTACACATGAGAGGTTTACCCTTCAGAGCCACAGAACAAGATATTGCTGATGTAAATAAACTGTTTATTCAAACTTTTTTCAGTATAATTTAGAGATTAATGCAAGCTAACATATTTGCATTTCTAATTTCAGTTCTTTAGACCCTTATCGCCAATAAGCATCAGAATTATTCTGGAGAATGGCGGCAGAGCGTCTGGTGAAGCTGATGTCGAATTCGCGTCACACGAAGAAGCAGTAAAAGCCATGTCCAAAGACAAAAGCCACATGTCCCACAGGTACATCGAATTGTTCCTCAATTCGCAACCCGGCCCGGGTATGGGAGGCGGCAACTCCGGCATGGGACGTGGTGACATGGGAGGCCGTGGTGACATGGTACGCGGTGACATGGGACGTGGTGACATGGGAGGCCGTGGCGACATGGGACGCGGTGACATGGGCCGTGGTGACATGGGAGGCCGTGGAGACATGGGAGGCCGTGGTGACATGGGAGGCCGTGGTGACATGGGTGGCCGTGGTGACATGGGACGCGGTGACATGGGAGGCCGCGACATGGGAGTCAACAGCATGGGTGGCGGCAACATGGGCGGCGGCGGTGGCAACATGGGAGGCGGCGGCGGCAACATGGGAGGCGGCGGTGGAAACATGGGAGGTGGTGGAGGCAACATGGGAGGTGGTGGAGGCAACATGGGAGGTGGCGGCGGCAACATGGGAGGCGGCGGTGGCAACATGGGTGGTGGCGGTGGCGGTAACGGCAGTGGAATGCTAGGCGCCATTGGAAACTTCTGTGGAGGTAAATATATTCATCGTTTGATTCAGTTATTATTATTAAAACTCTTCTTACTTGAAGTTTTAATGGCATTTCATTGATTTTGTTTCATAGGTCTTGGCAATAACTTCAGGCCTGGCTACTCTCCAAACAACAGAGGGTATGGAAACAATCAACTTAGTGGAAACAACTACAATAGTTTTTAATAGATAAAAATCGATCAGAAGATTTCCATCGCCTCGTCAACATATTGATTACATATTGATTACACCGCCATGCAAAGCTCAGCTAGCAAGACACTTTCATTTTGCATTTCATTTTACGATACTTAACGAAGTACATATAAAAACATTAATTGTAAGGTAATTTTTAGAATACATGATCATTAAAAAGAGTTGCATCGTAATATTGTAATGTAATTAATGTGTAGCATTGCAATTATTTTCTGCAATATATGTTACATATTACAAAAATGTGACTTAAACATCGAGTCATCATAAATAAAATGAATGTTCTGCCATTGCTTTTTGTATTCGTAGTACAAACGATTTACTGAGTTTTCACCAGGACTTAATTGAAATCAGAAAAAAGTATATATATTTTTCCATTTCTAGCAGTAATTATTGATGATACTAAAGTCGATACTCAGCATTAATTAATTTATACGAATCGAAACATAGTGATTAGAAAGTTGAATAGCTCGGTCCTATTTGATGAGTGAAATTGTATATTGTATTGAAACATATTGTCATTGCACATAATTCTATGAAATACAGTATATGTTTATACCCGACATACTAAATCCAGTTGTTTTCTCTTGTTAAAAAAAAACCACAATCCCTCCTCACGCGTGCAAGGGGAAACAGGTGATTCACCTTTTCTTCGAGAGAAACTAGTGGTGGGAGAAAGGGGTAGCAGAGAGGACAAGAGGGTGGAAAATGAAGGAGAGGGAAAACGTCGAGCGAATGCGCACTGAGTTCACGTAGGGAGGGGAGATGGCGAGAATGGAAGATGCTGGATGCTGTCAGTTCCTCTCTGAACTCGCGGACTAAAATGTTCGAGGCGACGTTCCTGGAAGCTGGACAGCAGCAGCCGAGTAGCGGCAGGGGAGCTTCGTCTCAGCTCTACTGATATTCTGGCATGGCTACAGCTGCGAGCGCGAACGCGCTCCAATAAAAGGTCGCTTTCTCGTACTCTCGTCTTTTTCACTCTCTCATTCACACTCGATACGAGTGTACTCGTTACTAAAGCTTTGCGTTTTTTTCTATGTTGTGTTTTCGCAGGCCTCACTATTGCAAACATAATTCCTATTATGATGTTGGGGCGGAAGCAGAGTCTCAAGGGAGAGCCCGTCCTGGCCGATTACGGTCCAGAGGAGTCTCTCAACGAGAATGCTGACATCGAGTGGGTCAACAAGGTAATCATCGCATCGCGAATTTCAATTCGGATTGTGTTATACTCAATAACGATTGACTCTCGTGATCCGCAGCTATGGGTCCGAAGGTTGATGAGGTTCTGCGCCCTCGTCTCCCTGGCTTCCGTCTGTCTCAACACCCCCAAGACCTTCGAAAAGGTTCCACCACTTCAGTACGTCACATTCATTTGCGACCTGGTCGTCACCTTTTTGTTCACCGCCGAGATGATTGCCAAGATGCACATTCGCGGGATACTGAAGGTAATATAATTGGGCGCACTTACTTCACTGCGATTCAAAATAGCGCATAACTCACGAGCCTTTTTGTAAATTCCTAGAGGGAAAAGTCATACCTGAAAGACCACTGGTGTCAATTCGACGCGAGCATGGTCTTATTCCTCTGGCTTTCGGTGATCCTGCAGATGTTCGAAATGCTGGGCTTTGTTTTGAAATTCAGTTACACCTCTATTTTTCGAGCACCTCGACCGCTCATCATGATTCGCTTCCTGCGCGTCTTTCTCAAGTTCTCCATGCCGAAGGCGCGAATAAATCAGATTTTCAAGTAAGCCAGAGTCACACACAATAGTGTTCGTATAATAATTTATATGCCGATGTAACGTATATACTAAAGTCGACGATCTGTGCAGACGCTCGAGCCAGCAAATATACAACGTGACGCTGTTCTTCTTGTTCTTCATGTCACTTTACGGTCTACTAGGTGTCCAATTCTTCGGTGAACTCACGAACCACTGCGTTCTCAACACGACAGATCCACGTCACATAACGATCAACAGCCTAGCGATACCCGATACCTTCTGCTCGAGGGATCCTGAGTCTGGCTACCAGTGTCCCGAGGGGATGAAGTGTTTAAAACTCGAGTTGTCCAAGTACATCATGGGCTTCAACGGCTTCGACGAGTTCGGTAAGTCGATCGTCGTATCATCCGTTAATGGCTCGTGATAATTACTCTACACCGATCTCTGCAGCGACGAGTATCTTCACGGTGTACCAGGCAGCCTCGCAGGAAGGCTGGGTTTTCATAATGTACCGCGCGATCGACAGTTTGCCAGCTTGGCGTGCCATCCTCTACTTCAGCACGATGATCTTCTTCCTGGCCTGGTTGGTGAAGAACGTCTTCATCGCCGTCATCACCGAGACCTTCAACGAGATCCGCGTACAGTTCCAGCAGATGTGGGGCGTTCGTGGTACCATCCAGAACAGTTCGGCTTCTCAAATGCTGACCGGCGAGGGTGAGACCGGCTGGAGACTGGTTACCCTCGACGAAAATAAACACGGCGGCCTTGGTGGTTCGCCCATGTGTCAGGCTATTCTGAGATCACCCCAGTTTCGTATGGTCGTCATGTGTGCCATTCTCGCCAACGGCATGACTACTGCCACCATGAATTTCAAGCACGACGAACGGCCAAGGCACACTTTCTACGACAAGTACTACTATGCCGAGATCGCCTTCACCATCTTGCTGGATTTAGAGGCTCTTTTCAAGATCTGCTGTCTGGGCTTTCCATCGTATTACAAGCACTCGATACACAAATTTGAACTGCTTCTGGCGATCGGCACCACGATTCACATAATTCCATTTTTCTATCTGTCTGGATTCACGTATTTCCAGGTGTTACGCACTGTGAGGTTAATCAAAGCCTCGCCAATGCTGGAGGATTTCGTCTACAAGATCTTCGGACCTGGAAAAAAGCTCGGCAGCCTTATTATCTTCACCATGTGCCTCCTGGTTATATCCTCCAGCATCTCCATGCAGCTCTTTTGTTTTCTCTGCGACTTTACCAAGTTCGAGACCTTTCCCGAGGTAATTTAGCTCGAGGATTATTAGCTTCGATGCCTTCAGTTTTAAACCAACTGTATGCTAACGTTTTCTTTTTCGTACAGGCTTTCATGTCTATGTTTCAAATCTTAACGCAAGAAGCCTGGGTCGAAGTAATGGACGAGACCATGGTCAGAACCCACGAGTCCATTGCTCCGCTTGTCGCTGTTTACTTCATACTTTACCATCTCTTCGTCACACTGGTGGGTAAACTTTAATACTATTGCACCTCGGTATTCAATCGAAATCGATTTACCTCTGCTGTCTTACCCAGATTGTGTTGAGTCTTTTCGTCGCCGTCATTCTCGACAATCTTGAGCTGGACGAGGACATCAAGAAGCTGAAGCAGCTGAAATTCCGCGAACAAAGCGCCGAGATCAAGGAAACTTTGCCTTTTAGGCTCCGGATTTTCGAAAAATTTCCCGATAGTCCTCAGATGACCTGTCTACACAAAGTACCGTCGGACTTTAATCTTCCTAAGGTCAGTCTTGTATACCGGATTGTACAACTCACACTATCATTAAAAATTACACCGATGCACAACACGTTCTGGTTTTTTTTTATAGGTTCGGGAGAGCTTCATGAGACAATTCGTTTACGAAGTGGAGGATGACGAGAACGAGGGAATTAAGAGATTACACGAGACTTTCGATTCGAAAATGGTTTACCGAAAGCAACGACCTGTCCAAATTCTAAATAAGCCTCCGAAAGTCAGAACGGTTGAAACAAATTTAAAAAAAGCTGCAGTCAGCTATATCATCAAGTTAGTGGACACTTATTTTACCATTAGTTTTTTCTTATTGAAAAATACATATTCGAAGTTAATCATTACATTGTATTTCAGCGACTCAAATAATCAAAGGTTGCTGCTAGGCGATTCCGCAATGATACCAGTACCGGGCAAGGGATTACTGAAACCGCAGGGAACAGTGGGCAGTACAAAACAACTGCGAATAGATCAGAAAAAGTATGATTCTTATCAGATATATTGTTAACATAAAACCACGACGTTCTGAATCTGTCCTTCTCAACAGGTCAATTCGTAGAAGCGTACGAAGCGGCTCGATCAAACTAAAGCAGACATACGAACATCTTATGGAAAACGGGGACATCGGAGCGATGAACCGCGTAAGTTCGTCACGAAGTAGACCTCACGATTTGGATATCAAGCTTCTTCAAGCCAAGAGACAACAGGCTGAAATGCGAAGGTAAATAGTATTGCATAGACTTAGCGTTTTTGTAAGCGAACACTTTACTCGATGATGTTTTATTCAGGAACCAACGAGAGGAGGATTTACGGGAAAATCATCCGTTCTTCGACACTCCGCTGTTTGTAGTACCGCGAGAAAGCAAGTTTCGAAAAATTTGTCAGCTGTTGGTTTATGCTCGGTACGACGCCAGATTGAAAGATCCGTTGACTGGCAAGGAGAGGAAGGTTCAGTACAAGAGTTTGCAGTACGTATATTTATCTTTAGCTTCATAGTCAACTGCAAGGTCAAAGTAACGATGTTATTAAATACTTGCAGCAATTTCCTTGGACTAGTCACTTACTTAGACTGGGTGATGATACTGGCGACAACATTCTCTTGCATATCCATGATGTTCGAGACTCCCAAGTATAGGGTAATGGAGGTACCGGCTCTCCAAATAGCCGAGTATGGTTTCGTTATCTTCATGAGCATCGAGTTGGCCTTAAAGATTCTGGCCGACGGTCTCTTCTTTACTCCAAAAGCGTATATTAAAGACGTTGCTTCGATTCTCGATGTCTTCATCTACGTGGTAAGTTACCGAAAAAGGACTTGTCCATTGGAGATAACAGTAGAACCGAAATCGCTTTAATGATTTAACAGGTGAGCCTGGTATTCCTCTGCTGGATGCCGCGAAGCGTTCCTCCGAACTCTGGAGCTCAACTGCTGATGATTCTGCGGTGCGTCCGCCCCTTGCGTATCTTTACTCTGGTCCCTCACATGCGTAAGGTCGTCTATGAGCTGTGCAGAGGTTTCAAAGAGATTCTTCTCGTATCCATCCTCTTGATTCTTCTGATGTTTGTGTTTGCACTTTACGGAGTCCAGCTGTACGGGGGTAGACTGGCCCGTTGCAACGATCCGACAATTCTCAAACGCGAGGAATGTGTTGGTGTTTTCATGCGTAGGGTCTTCGTCACCAAGATGAAGCTTCAGCCAGGACAGAACGAGAGCTATCCCTCTATTCTTGTGCCTCGCGTATGGCAAGTATTCGATTTCTAATTGGATTCAATAAAACGCCTTAATAATCATTACAGTTGATAACGATTAAATTTTACAGGGCAAATCCCAGACGCTTCAATTTTGATAATATAGGTGACGCAATATTGGCGCTGTTTGAAGTTCTATCTTTTAAGGGTTGGCTCGATGTTAGAGATGTGCTGATTAAAGCTCTGGGACCTGTAAGTCATATATCGATTAGGCGCTTCGCAATGAGAATTAAATGCGTCTTCTTTTAACGTAAATTTAACTTGCAGGTCCACGCGATTTACATCCACATCTACATTTTCCTTGGCTGCATGATTGGCTTGACACTGTTCGTCGGTGTGGTAATTGCCAACTATTCAGAGAACAAAGGCACGGCACTACTTACAGTCGACCAAAGAAGATGGTACGCATGAGAGTTACTACTATAGTAAGATCTAATTACACCTATACCATCAAAACTAAGTAATATTGTTCATTAAGGTGCGATTTGAAAAAGAGATTGAAAATCGCTCAACCGTTGCATCTACCGCCGAGACCCGATGGAAAGAAATTTCGCGCTTTCATCTACGATATCACACAGAACATTTATTTCAAGCGTTTTATTGCAGTGATGGTTTTGATTAACAGTTCTTTGCTGTGTGTTTCGGTAATGTTGCATTTCCAGTAACAACCACTGTAATGATAAAGAGAGCACAGATCAATAGCTTGTTAATTTTTCAGTGGAGGATCGAAGAGGAACATACTCAGCCTCTCGCAACGGTATCCACGATTCTCACTTTGATATTTCTCGTTGAAGTCGTGATGAAAAACATCGCGTTCACTCCACGCGGTTACTGGCAGTCCAGGAGAAATCGTTACGATCTTCTAGTCACAGTCGTTGGAGTCGTATGGATCGTTATTCATGGAACTATGAAGGTAGTTATAAAGTTTTCACATATTCACTAATAATTTCAGCAAACAACCTAATGTAAGTTTTTGCAGAACGACCTTTCCTACGTTATTGGTTTCATGGTTGTTATTCTGAGATTCTTCACCATCACGGGCAAGCACACCACCTTGAAAATGTTAATGTTGACGGTCGGCGTCTCCGTATGCAAGAGTTTCTTCATCATATTCGGAATGTTCCTCCTTGTATTCTTCTATGCACTCGCCGGTACCATAATATTCGGTACAGTAAAATACGGCGAGGGAATCGGAAGACGAGCTAACTTCGAATCACCAGTGACCGGTGTGGCCATGCTCTTTCGAATTGTCACCGGCGAAGATTGGAACAAAATCATGCACGATTGCATGGTTCAACCCCCTTATTGTACCCCAGCTGCCAACTACTGGGAAACGGATTGTGGAAATTTTCATGCATCTTTGATTTACTTTTGCACATTCTACGTTATAATTACTTATATAGTTCTGAACCTTCTAGTGGGTAAGACTTAAAGAACAATCGCTATTAGATATGAGCTGTATACCCATTGGGTAGAAAATAATCTTTGCGTTTTGTATTTTTCCAGCTATTATCATGGAGAACTTTTCCCTCTTCTACTCCAACGAAGAGGACGCCTTATTGTCTTACGCTGACATTCGAAATTTCCAAAATACCTGGAATGTGGTAGACATTCATCAGAGAGGAGTGATTCCGGTACGGCGTGTTAAATTCATTTTGCGTTTACTGAAAGGGCGATTGGAAACCGACCCCCAGAAGGATAGGCTACTGTTCAAATACATGTGTTACGAACTGGAAAGGTTGCATAACGGAGAAGATGTTACTTTCCACGATGTGATTAAGTAAGATCGATTGTTTATTTATTTTTATTCAGTTCCTTAGGAAAATATGAATGAAACTGATGATTCGTCGTTTTTTCATGAAAGCATGCTATCATATCGATCAGTGGATATAAGAAAAGCTTTACAACTGGAAGAACTGCTAGCCCGAGAAGAATTCGAATACATCATCGAAGAGGAAGTTGCTAAACAGACTATAAGAACGTGGCTGGAAGGTTGCTTGAAAAAAATACGAGCCGTTGGCGTAAGTATCTCATAAATATTGATTATTACAATAAATCAAGATGGTTGAAGATATAACGTATTGGTGAACTTTAGAAGCATCAAAACAGCCTAATAGCCGGATTGAGAGCAACGAATGACCTGACAGCGACAGCTGCCCAAGAGCATGCGGAGGAGAAAAAAGAAAGCGCGGCAGCTGAACGCGAAGAGGAAGCAGAATCAAAGGTCAGCCGAATGATAAATTCAATGAATAATCGCCGAGTCTGGATGTTGAAAATAATAATAAGAATGTTTCGATATTTCAGGATGCAGAAGGACTCCGGTACAGAGGCAAAAAAGCGGTGGGACTGCCTAGGTCCGACAGCATCGGCAGTGGTTCTGGAAGAAAGTACTTGGCTCCGACTTTATCCGACCCGGCATCTGTGAAATCCGAGAAAGAGAGAATAGCGGCCTCGAAAAAGAGAAATAGCAGGCCAACTCGTAAGTTCTCTATTTCTTTTAATGTCAACACATAGCGGCGTTGAACATGGACAGAATGAAATACATATAAGAATTTCGATGCATTGCAGCTTCTGTTGCAAAAAATAATCTGCCACATGTGACCGAAGGAAGTGAGCAGCCTCGACCCCCCAGAGAGTGCCTTAGCGCAAAAATGTCACCTCCGAAGGTGAGCAGCGTCATGGTCGAGGTACGCGACTGGTGGCGAGAGCAACTAGCCTACAGCAGTGACTCAAGTGATGATAATTGTTAAAAAAAAATGAAAACTCCAAAAGTCATATGTCAAACGAATGCACACGCACACAGACTCTGACAGGTATCTAATAACTCTTGCCCGTCAAACGCACGCAAGTATTTTAGAAATTATCGTGCATCATCGTACATGCTCATATTGCTTAGAGAAAATTCCAACCTACTGTGGATATGCCTACAAAAACCCTTAGATTTAAATTTCATATATTTTTATAAATAAATCATTTATAGCATATGATAGTGTATGATGATGCACACGAGGCAATATTTACCAAACGGAGCCCAAATGACTGACCAAATAATCATTGAAAAATTCGATTTCGCGAATAGAGAGATTCACGTTATAATTTGATATTATTCCTTCATTTCTGAGTAATATTTGCACGAGTTTAGCCGTCCTGTACACGTATATTATAATGATAGCTAAACTTTATTTTTAAATTTGTCTTTTTCGTTAGCTGGCTATATGTATACTATGATTGTTATTATTTTTTGATAAATTATAAAGCCTTATTGAGATGAAGATTTAAAAAAGAAAGTTGAATAAAGCGTGATCGGTGCGCTTCTTTGACGGTCTAAGTATGAGCCAAAAAATATAATATATCTTATAAGGTATAATATTTGGACTCTCGTATGTTAATTTTATATGGAAATTCTAAACTTAGAAAGTGCAGAATCATAAGCTTGTTTAATGCATAGTTAAAGTTTAACTGTGACTTGAAAGCATGTAACAGTGAATCGTAGTTGATATTAAGCTACAATTATAATACATGTGTATACAGGTATACATGAAGACTATTGAAAATTGATCATGTAGAAATTTTATCGTAAGGATATTTGTTATTGCGACGTATGTTGATCATCGTTAAATAAATACTGAAGTAATGTATAAAAATAATTATGTTAGAGCTAATAAACATAGCTATACCATTAGAATTAAGCTTTATCAATTATTTAAAAAATGTCGATACCTATTTTATTTTGAAGAAATCAATACTTGATTGTCTTTCGCGCAATAAACACGAATTACATAATTACAAAAGATAAAAAGTTAATAAAATTAATTCAAATGAATAAAATATATACCAACATTAAATTAAAATTATATTATCATCAGCGACCATAATTTTGTTCTCATCTGACATTTTATGGAGGGCTGCTTTGATTTCATCTTCAGAGAACGGAGATGACATTTTCGAATTGGCATGTTCATGAACATCGTTCAATGTCAAATTATCCGTTCTTTTCTCTTGGAACATTTTTAACAGTAATTTAGTGAATTCTTGCATCCTAAAAAGATTGGCATTATTTAGTAGGCGTTCTAAGTGTATTTAGATAATATATAAAAGGAAAAGATATAAATAACAGAAGTACATACCTCTGACTGTCGATTTCTTGTGACGCAACTTTAGTAACAGCGTCTTGCGTACCTTTTGGTAAAGGTTTAGTTTGATCACGCATTGCCTGCTCAACTACTTGGTCTACGTGAGAATAATCATCATCATCCTCATCGTAAGCGTAAGGATCGTGACCGGGTTCTCCAGGTGGAGGATTTTGTTTTTTCGTACGCTTGGGCTTTCTGTGTGCTTCTTCGACTTCATCTTCTATATCACTGTCAGCTTCGCTGTCTTTCCTACGCCTCTTCTTATCTTTATCCAAAACTTTCTTGAAGTATGCGTATTGCACCAATGCGATAGCAGCTCGTGCATCTTCCTTGGTTACGTTTTTGGATAAACGAGCTTTAGCGTGAGCGGTTGATAACCGAATCATTGTTTCCAACGTTCGAGGAGTTATTGGTTGAGTCTGTAGAAAGGAATTTATTACGATTTCTCAATGTTGAGTTGTTTTTAAACATGAATAATTTATTCAGTCTTACCCTTGCAACGTTGTCCTCCACTCCTTCCTCTGATCTAAGTCGAGAATACTCTTCTGTAATGCACTGACAAGCTTCTTCCGTAAGCTTTGGTTTCATGCAGCGAGCAATATGTATGTATTTTCTCATGAACTTGACCGTCAAAATTTGATCGCTGAAAAGAACATTTTTTTTTGTAATCGTATCAATCTTTACGATTATTAAGATTAAGATTAAGATTTACCTTTTCTTGCGGGACTTTCCATGCAAGAGTGGATCGTACGTTTCATAAACTTGAGTTTCTTCTTCTTGTAAATCTTCTGCATCAGGATTTTTAGTACTAAGATATTCCAGTCCAACATTAAACGGCAGTGCTTCGCCTTCTTGCTCTGCAGGATTACGATATCTATGCATGCGAACGACAAAATCGCTGATGATATGATCGACATCCGCATCTATTGTATCAAGCATAACAAATAACAAATCGAATCGAGAAAGCAGCGAATCTTGTAACCCAATGTTTTCCATAGGAGATTTATATTGATCGTACTGCAAAAGAAGGGGGATTTTGTAAAAGTTGTTATTTTAAACTTGAAAGATTACATTAGTAATCTCAACTTACGCGTCCGTACACGGGATTCGCAGCTGCCAATACCGAGCATCTGGCGTTTAAGCTTGCGTGAATTCCTGCTTTGGCAATGGTTACTCGGCCTTGTTCCATAACTTCGTGAATGGCTGTTCTGTCGATATCCGACATTTTATCAAACTCGTCGATGCAGATGACACCTCGATCAGCCAAGACCATAGCACCGGCTTCTAATCTGCGCTCACCAGTTTCTGTGTCGGATGTCACGGCAGCCGTCAGACCAACACCAGATGATCCTCGACCAGTGGTCGTGATTGCGCGAGGTGCAATGCTCAGTACGTATCGCAGTAGCTGGGACTTTGCCACTGACGGATCTCCAATCAAAAGTACATTTATATCTCTAATGAAATACGAAATTTGATTGTTAAGTAACTGTTTTAATACTTATGAAAAAATGATGACAAAGTTGAATACACACCCTCTAAGTCTGGTGCCATTGGCTAATATTTTTTCAGTACCACCCAGTAACAGACACAAAATTGCTTTTTTAACATATTCATGGCCGTGAATCGACGGGGCTAGAGATTTACTCAGCAGTTCAAAAATATTTTTTTGTGCTTTGCTTTTAGAAAGATTTTTACACAATGTCACGTCATCGTGAGAAATATGTAATTCTGCTTCTTTTGACAGTTGTGAAATATTATTAGCTATCAAAACAGTTCTAAAACATAACAAATATTATAGACATATCTTTTACTGAAACACTTGAGCAGATCAGAATGCTACATTGAAAATTGAATAAAAAAGATAGTTACCTAAAGGCACCTGAGGTATATCCATTCTTTTTAGCTGGAAGGCAGCGGTAATTTCCTACAACTTGTATTCTGTCTCCTGGTTTACATAGGTCTACTAAATCATCATCACATACTACGTCAACACTTCTTGGTAATTGACCAGCTGGAGCTTTTTCAGGCATTTCTTGAATAGTAAGTGTTTGATGATCTTTGTATGTAGAAATACCGTATTCAGTTTCCAGAGGATTTCCGTCTTCGTCCTGTAAGCACAAATTATAAATAATATATAATAGCACTTAAATTTATTTAAACGTTTGACAAATTGAAATTTCTAAACTACCTGTGTAGGATACACAGCAGATGCTGGAAATGCCTCGAAAGATGTCAAATCACTATATGCTCTCTCAACAATGCTTTCTGTAACACTGCAATAATGAACACTTCTAACTACTTTTGGTCTGACCAGAGAACCTGAAATACAGAAAATAAATTTAGCTTATGTTAACATTCAAGTTTATATTTATTATTACAAAATAGAATAAATACTGACATTTGACAACAATTCCTTCCACGCATACCATGTTTCCTAAATATTTAGAAGTTAATGTTCTTGGAGTTGTATGCTTATTACCAAAACTGCCTTCAAAGCCGACAAAAAATTCAGTATTTCCTTTGGCATATTCTGTGTCGATAACACTCACACAATTCTTTAACGCTTTTTGAAAGGGTATCAGCTCTTCAAAGGATGAGTTTAGTAAACTGTAACAATTGTTTTTAAATGATTACTTTGAACAATTATATTTTTATATCTTTGTAATACAAAATACCTAGCAGCTCGTTCAGGATTTTTCTTTCGAAGATCATTAATATTTACAATTAATCTATACTTCTTTTCCTCTATCATATTTTTCACTAAACCTGTATACGTTCCTTGGTCTTGCTATAAGTATAGGACAAATTTTAAATATATACTGTAATTGAATACACTCAACTAATATTAATCTATTAACAAACAATTATTTACCTCATCATCCAAGAAGTTGCTGTATTGATTCTCCAAGTCTTTGGATCTCTGATCCTCCTCAAAATTATCCATTGTTATAGGTTTTGATAATACGAGATCCTTCAAAGAATGTAACTACAGTCAAAGAATCAACAGACTACAAAACTTTCTTATTTTAGTTTCTACTAAAGTGGATTTACTAAGTTCTGTAAGTTTGATCAAAGTTTGCGTATTTCAGCGTTTTCTTTAACAAAAATAAAATTATCTAACAGCTATCGCTGATCAAACATTGTAAATATATCAAAGACTTTTGGCAAAAGCGTCGGTGTATAGCCGCAAGCGCGGGAAAATCTGGCCATAACGACATGAACCCATAACACAACAAGACCGCACTCTCCCAACATTGCCGCCATTGGCAACCTGCCTCAATCCTCCCGCAGTGTCGCCCCATCTCGTCGATTAGTTGCACTACAAACTACAATTTCCCAACTATTTCACATCATATATGCGTTTGGACTTTGGAAATCGCTTATCGCAGTGTTAAAGATGTTCATAGCACAGTGTGGCTAAAATCCGCTGTTAAGTCACGACTAAAGTAGTCCTTTTTTGCACCGTGTTCAATGTGTTCATCACATTCGCTACGCTCGTATGCTAATCTCACGGTGCAAATAAGGACTACTTTAGTCACGAATAGGCGAGACTTGCGAACTTTAGCAATCTGCGATATAAAATTTTATACGATACTCTTGACTTAAATGGTTCAGTTTTAACTGCGCCGTGTAAAAAAAGAACTATTTAAGTCACACGTATCGTAATGTGTACTATTTCAATGAAATACAAAAATTATTCGGGTTCAAAAAAATTATTATTACTTGTGTACATAATCTTGTATACAGTTTTATATAAATATATAATTTATAACAAATTAGATGATTCAATTTTTCTTTTACATGTCGAATTATTATAGTTCCAATAGGAAAAATACTTACAAACTTGTATACATACTAATTGTCAAAAAAGTCTGTCGGTGTATATCGTTTACAAAATGCAAATTTATCGTCTTTTTAAAAAATGTTTAAAATCGCACTGTCTGTGGTTAGCAGAACGTGGTCCCTAAGCTGCCTAAATATTTAATATAAGAATTATTGCTACAGCTACTCAATACTTAAGTAAAGTTATTTTATATTTTAGGCACAAATGAATTTCCCACGCTACAAATGGTATACTCTTCTAAATATTTTATATGATAAAAATATATATTTTTTTATATATGCATATGCAAACAACTTTGCTCATCAAACTTATCTCCCTTTTAATTACATTCTTCATATGCAGCTAATTACTCGTCTGTTTTCTCCATTTTCCGTGTCTGAAACTAATCAAGTAATAGACTATGTCCTTTACAAATTTTAAGCATTCCCAGAAAAAATGAAAGCTAATAAAATGATGAAATTAAAAAAAGTGTTAAATAAGCTTTTAAATACGAATGCTAAGAAATCCAGTTAAATTAATTGTTAAAGAATGAATGTTAATATTTGAAAAGCATTAATAAAATAATTATACAACCAAAGCATCGATTTATAGATGTAGAAATAAATATTACTATTTTCAGGAGCTCTGGTCAAGAATAAAAGCCTGATCGTTGATACAAAATGTCAAAATGAAAAAAAGAACAAAATAAAAAAAATACACGAGTGTTAATGTTTTTTTTAATCATTAGTGGAGTTAGAACTTACAGATTAGTTTTAGATGACAGCTTGAATGAATCTGTGATTTTTGTTTTGTTAAAATGTAGGTGAGCTGAGATTAAGGCTGCCTGAATTTGGTGAGGGCACTGATGGTGTACCTGGTGGCGATTCTTCAAGCGGGCAGACCAGGTTTCCGAAGTCCACTTCATTTTTACTTTTCTTCCGTTTCAACGTGAACTGTGTTCTTTTGGGTATCTATATTGAAATTGGTATTGTTATTACTAATGAAAATACAAACAAAGAGAAAGAGGTAAAAATGTAAGTATAGACCTTTAATCTAGCTGTTAGTGTAAGCGGCATAAAGCCAAGTGTATTTTCCATTTCTCTCTTCTGTTGAACAACTTCCCTACCGACGATTTGATTAAAGTGAGTAGTCAGGTGTCGTCGTAGCAACGTCTTAGCTGGAGGTATGCTGAGCAAAGTTGCTAATAATTCTGATGTAAAGCGATGTTCGTAAACCATAAGGCCACCGTGAACACCCGAGCCACGCATATTCGGGGCATACTCAGCAAGGTCGACGACGCGAAGCCATTCCATCACCCTGTGATTCGTCCACAAAGCTACTCGATTCTTTACTTTCTCGCCATCGAAATCCTCGTTCAATCCGTTTTCACTTACAGATCGGCGCTCTAAATTGTCGTATTCGAAATTCAATTCTCGCAATACCTACAAAATTCGTATATTTTCTGCTAGTAATGTGCTAAATATTGTTTTATTGAATTGGAGGTTTATTTAGATAAATTACCTGAATGCCACGCCTCAAACTTGCTGCATGTAATTGGGCAGTAACGTTGAGCAACAACAAATCTTCTGTCGTTAGTCTATGTAAAACTCGACCGTCGACTTTGGCATTATGGAAGGATTCCTTGTGCTGTGGAAGGCCAATGTCATCCAACCAACGTAATACTGCAGTGTTGTCCATCTAAGTAATGAAACCATGCATAATATGACACGAAAATTTTGAGAGCAATTAACAAGTGATAGCGATTTCTTACCTTTTCCGAACCAAGAAAACCCGAGCCATTGCATCTTTCTGATTCAATAGCGTACAGCAGTTTTTTCCTGTGCAAAGGATTCTTTATATCCAGCTCTTTTTCAATCTGATTGTGAGAAGCATCCAACAATTTATTTCCGGTCGCACCCCAACGTTTCAGCTCATTTGTATAACTCTCTAATCCCAATTGTCCCAGCCACTCTCCAATGTCGTCGGCCGTCAATTGTCCAAAAGGTTTTGTTGGCTGCACAGGCTTGATGTAACTGACACTGTCTGACATTATGGTCTTTTCTTCGTCGGCTGCGATTAAAAATAAAAGCACGGTTTTCGCAAAGTCAAATAAAACTGGCTCATTCAACATTGACATTGCATAATATTATTAAAGGCATTTGCAACAAGATTCCAGCTGCGGACATTCGAGAATCATTGCGCCAGAAGCCGCGACTAGCATAAGCGCACTTTCTCCGATCTACATATGCATATCTCATTACTCAACGGCTGTCTTTTTCTGACTCGCACAGTAGAATATACTCAATGAAATGAGGAAAGAACCAACTAACGGAGCAAAACTAGTTAGTAATAATGGTTAAAAAGGGCATCGCAACGAAAAGCACGTCAGTATAGACCCATTCTGGCATTAGTCGAGGTGTGATCAGGCAAAAGTTGTTCATGCCTAGATAATATTGATTTTAACAGAACCTAAGACAGGGGCTGAGAGACATCTCGCCGACACTCCCCTAACCGCCAGAGAATTCGTTGATTGTGCGGCAGATATGATTTGGGTCTTACCAAAAGCTACGCCTTTCTTGCTTGTTGTGGGCGGACGCGGTAAGCTACTGTAGTGCCCGGCGTGTCTGCTAAATCGTTCACCCTACAAAAAAGTATCTTTTATAATCAAGGTTCCATATACCAATCACTGAGTAAAATTAAAAAAATAGTCCCATCCATCTTACATTGGTCAGAGGATTGGCGGTTCGCAGAGCCAAATTTTCATGTTCCAGACTAGCCTGTCGCAGCTTCATCTCAGACAGTGAACTGAGCAGCTCCAGCTTTTGTGTCTCGAGTGCACTGCGCGATAACACTTCTTTTTGAAGCGACTCTTCCATGTGTCTCAGCGAATCCTTCTTCTCTTGCAGGGCATTCTCCAGCTCGATGATCTTACTGGACTGAGCATCGACCTGTTCTGACAAAATCGAAATCTCCATGTGCAGCGCGCTTCGTTCATTCTCGAGCTTTCTGAGTCGCTCCTGCAAAAGATACAAACAACGTGAAAACCCAAAATTCAAATATCAGCAACGTGACAAGTCAAACGAACGCAAGAATTCAACAAGCAAGCTGGTTCTCAAAAAAAAAGGCATCGATACCTCGGTATTAACTTGGGGATTATTGTTATTCGGGCCGTGAACCTGTTGCAGCGAGCAGTAATGGGGCTTGTTTCTCTGCTCGAAGCAGATGAGATCGCTCTGGCTTTTGGCTCGGTGCTCGCGATCGATTTTATTGCGAAGTCTCCGTCGGCGTCGATCTAACGAGCCAACACCGCGATGATGGTTCGCTTGACTTTTTCCGGCCTCGTACCCAAGCGTCTGGTACGACGGGTTACCGGACTGATGCACGTGTTGCTGCTGCTGCTGCGGCTGCAGTGCACAACAGTTGCACGACTGATGGTGCCTTCAATATACATTATCGGATCGTTATCGCCTCTTTTCGCATTACAAAATACCGTTACAGAATAATTTCTTTTTGAGACCTCGAGCAAGGAGCGCTTTTCCCGTGGGGATTACAGACGTTCGGCAGACTTCCCTGCAGAGCGATGATCCTGGCGAAGCCCAAGAGACAGGACTGACAGATGCAGCCCTGTGACTTGCAGAAGGCGTTGGTCTGATTGTGGACGTCGAACGTCGAGGAGTGACAGTTTTCCGGGTAGTAATCCTCGCCAGGTTCGGAAGTCGACGTTGTTCCAGATGAGTCGTAAAGCTCCGAAGCTGTCCAGCGGTTGTCCCATCGCTTGATCGTCGAAGCTGCATCGGACGACTCGGATTGACAATCTGACCCACAATGCACGTCACGTAATTTACAATTTCTCTGCTTTTTTTTATTTTAATTATTTAGCCTGTATCAAGTTAACAGGCGCCAGAGATTGGAAAATACGAGTGGAAATGTGCGTGTGTGTGTGTGTGTGAATTTTTAATAATTTATTGATGATTATACCAGAGCGGCAACCTTTTGAACAGGATTTGTCTTCGTCTTCCATGACGGAGTTTCTTCTGGTGACGAATTTGCGGAAATATAGTAACACTTCTTTTTACTTTAGAAAGATGCCGACACTCTTAACGTACACCCAAGCGGAAAGAAGCTCATAATACGTGCGGTTGATATTTTTAAAACTCGGCGACGATAGATACTTGAATTGTGCGATATTTCGGCGAAATCACAATGCAGGACACGAGAATTCGCGTGCAAAGGGTTGTGCCTTGATGCGTTCGATGTGCGTCGCGTCAGACTCCGTTACTAAAACTAAAATTAAACAACGTTGGAGTCTTTACAGACGAATTTTATAAATAGACGCGCCTCCTTGGCACTCGGTGCTCTTAGGCCCATTCGTGTATATATATATATATATATATATATATATATATATATATATATATAGGCATACCGCTACAGCGAGTAAGCCGCGTGGCGATGCTTATCAAGTTTTTTTATATTATTTTCTATGCGAATTTGGAATGAGTATTAACTTTTTGGTGATTTTTTTTGGCTTATAACGTCAACTTAAAAATATTCTTGGTAGAGTTGGATGAATCTATGAATAATAGAAATCTCATGTAGGTATTTCGGTACAATTATGCGTTTGACTTTTTGGCCTTTTATTAGAAACTCCAGTGGTTGCTTCTTTGTGCTCAGAGTATAGTATATAATATGATAGAGGAATGCACAGCAAGGTAGGCTCATATTTAGATTTCTGAACCAAAGAGAATTTTACTCAGACTTTTGCAATGTTTGCGATTTTTCTCTCAGACCCAATGTTGAAATACCGAAAAATATTTTCTCTTAACCAAACCATTGCCTTAAAGCACTTCAATGGAAGAACTAAGGGAATCGCCTATTATTATTTATTTTACTAATACCAGCTTGCTTATGAAAGTTTTGCCATTTTAATAAAAAAGAAGTTCTTACTGGTTGCAGCCATTGTACTAGAATTTCAACAGTTCTCGCATCAGGTGGTGGTGGTGGAGAAGGAGAATTCTGAATTACAGAAACTAAATTTCTGGTAAGATCCTTTATGGGATCTTTCCACTCTGAACTGCTTTCTGCTCCTTTATTATAAACAATAATTTATTCCATTTATAAATATCATTATCAAATATTTTATTTAATGTAAAGGGAAAGAAAAATTTTTTTGTACCGGACAAGATGCCATCCATCTGAAGAAGAGCAGCCTCCAGCATTTTGCTAGCTTCTGATGGAGTTTTTGTCAAATAAATTGTTGACTCATTTGCATCCGCTTTTCTGTTGTTAACCTCTCCTTTGCCCATTACTTATTCCTTGAGCCATGTGTCAAAATTAATAAAGTTGTAGGTTAAAACCATTGGTTATAAATTAAAATTATACAAAAAGATGTTCATGCAAAATTGTTGCGCTATTGCTTTATAAATTCAGTGTTAGAAACTGTTTGACGAATTTCTTTTTACCTTTAACTAATGATTAATTTTGATTTAATACTTGTTGCATGTACAGCTCAGTAGTTAATCGTCTGTTTTATTATCATAAATGTATAAAGAAGGCACTTTCAACACTAGCGTAGAAAAATCACAGATTTTTATGTACATTGCATAATTATAAATTTGGAATGCAATCAGTCAGTCTTTGGGTGCTGGACTTTAAGAATATTTGATCTAGTAATTAAGCTATGAGCTGCATATAATATCGTCTCGAAAACATCTGACAAACATGACACTTTTGTTATACTTTAGAATCGGTTTTAAGGCCAGCTGTGTTTACGAGATTTTTCTCTTCCACTTGCAAAATCGAACACTCATTTTTCCTCGTCTCCGAGATTTTCGTATAAAAAAAGGTATAAAAATTCACGGTTGGTCAAGCCCACAGTTATGATACAGCAGCAACACAATTATAAACATTCTTATCCTACAGCTCGCACATAGGTATTAGTACTGGACGATGATATCTGCATATAGTTTTCCTGTTTTCCCTTTCCATCGGCAGTTCCGAGCCACAAAGTCGGTAAACAATCCAGATGCAGCGACGATACGCCACTAGTGTGATAAGCTCCGAGCATATACTATAGCGTATGCCATGACCCCCCTTACCCCAGCCCGCAAATATTGAATATATATAATAAAAAAAATACTAGTCGATGTATTTTTAATTGCACATTACAAATAATCTATTTATTGTAATTGAACCTCCGTAGTTTTTTAATTAAAAATAAAAAAAGAAATGTGCTATATGTACCTTGGAAAAATACGTTTTTCTCAAGAAATATTGTGTTTACCGATATTCTATCAACGTTAAAAAATTGAACCCTAGCTATTTGTAATTGAGACACTGCTAAATATTGCAAAAAAAGCATTTATTTATAAAAAAATCTAAAAAATCACTTTTGAGAAATTTAACATACAGCACCAACGTATTGCGCATGCGCAAACCACTCCGAGTGCGTCAGCGGTCAGCGTGTGGCAGGCAAAGCGAGCAGCTGTTCTGCAGTGGCTGGACTAGGTGTGAGACATAACCTATAGAAAAGTCTAATGCTCGGAGTCGTATAGTAGGGCCGTAAGCTCGTAGTTCATAGGTAATTTCGTAACAAAATTTGATTATGTAAGTATTATACGATTTTTATTCTAATTTATGTTTATATAATTTATTAATCATTATTAAATTTTACATAAAATAAGATGCTTATTTTCATTTCCAAACGTTTGGTTTGAGATCTTGTAATAGCAGTTTTATATGTTAATAGATCATTTCTTTCATCCCAGGTACCATTTATCTTCCGGCAATAAGCAACATAATGGCCCATCCCTTTCTCAACAACTGAAGGAATATACCTAGCTACGCCACACAGATTAAAGGTATCTTTTTTTACATTTATTGTAACAGGAACTTGATCTAATGTAGATGTAATATCTAACTGATTGAAATCAGTCATCTTTGGATTTAGAGATCGCTGATAAGAATCTTCTGTATCTATGCATAAGTAAGAACCTACTGTACGTGAAAGATGTGCATTACTGGTCTTACAATTCGAACAAAATACATTTTTGTCTGTGAAATATTGATCTAATTCCTTTTGCATAGTCGTATAATTATGCTTTACTATTATATCAGTATTGGGGATTGGTATTTGACATTTATTGCATTCTGTTTTATATCCACAGGTTTGGCATAGTGAAGTTTCTCGAATGGAAGTTAAATCTTTCATCAAACTGCAGAATAAATTGCTTATATTACCTTGACAATTTACATCATAATTATTCAAATTTGGCATCAATGAATGAAGTAAGTATGCTCGATTTGTATATAATGTATTGGTTAATGATGATGTAGCATAGTTTATAATAGTACTTGCATAACATAAATTTTGCATTTCGAGTATACTGTTAATATTATTTTTGATAAATTGTTCAAAAGCTTGTACTTCATAGCAAGAATGAGTCATGATTTCAGTGATGCTATCAAACGAACAAGTATTATTAAATCTAAACTTTTTTCCACGCACAGACTTTTCCTGGAGTTTGTTGCCATTTTGAATAACTTTTCTGCCTTTATTTTTCTTTTTTTCTTTTTGTAGCACTAGATTTAATCCAGGCTCAGCAGATACGTATTTGCCACGGTTCTTTTTATTTTTAGGAAGACTATTTTGATCTTGTTCATTTTTTACTACTAATTGTACTGAGTTCTGAACTGTATTCACAGAGCTTTTTACATCTACATCTTTTACTTCGTAACTGGAATACTTTTCTTTATTCAACAATGTTTCTTTGGAATGTTTCAAATCTACTTCTTCGTCAGATTGTTCATAATCTAATACTACTTCTTCGGTTTTTTTATAATCTAATAATACTCTTTCAGATTCAGATTGTTGATGATCTATTAATAAAACTTCATCAGTATTTTGAAAAATTTGCTTAGGTGATTCTTTTTCTGGTTCTAAGCTATAATTATGATCGGTATTAAAATTAAGATGCATAGTTTTATTACTGTTAATTGGTTGTAATATTGAATTTATTTTTTCAGGTGAATGGATGCTACTGATTAATTTTTCATCGCCAACTATTGAGGAGGTCAACTTTATGTAATCAGAAAACCCTTCCAAATCATCGTCAAAGGTCACTTGGCTTTCATCATTCACTTTCATTGAGTTTTTAATGTGAGATTTTTGTTCTTGTTCAAGCTTATTTTTATCTAAAATTAAATCATTCTTTCCATTAATGGTTTCTGAAATACTATTTTCAGCCAACTCAACAGTTTCAGAAAGAAAGTCAGAAAATTCTTGGCACTCAGCAGTTGTGTACTTTCTTTTCCATCTCTCTGTGGCAAAAAGAAATTCATTGTCGTCCTTAACAATTACTTTTTTTGAAACAATTTCATCTGGCTGCAAATTGTTCAATGAAGCACGTGCCAAGAGCATGTCACTATCAATTTGACGACAATGATTCACAAAAACTACATCTCCTCTTTGAGAAGCATCATTCGAAGATTTGTAGTCGCTAAAATATGACTCTGCTCTTGCTGAAGTAGCCACGTCTTCTGAGTTATCAAAATAGACATTCATAACTTTAGTCCAGCATGGAAATTCTGCACATAAAATCGATAATCGTTCAGCAAAGTTAGGTAAGTAATAGTCATTATTTTGAATATTGAAATCAGAAGAATTATCAGATTTGTTGTCAGATTTGTTTTTTATAGGCTTTACTTTTAATTCGTCTACATATTTACGTGTAAGCCTTTGATTACTTTTTGTATTGAATTCTTCAATATCCGCAAAAATATCTAAAGTTTCTTTTTGATCCAAAAGTTCTAATTTTTCTGTAACATTCGCATTAAATTTATATGTTTGAATTCGTTCAATCAGATATTTCAAAGCTTTTTGGCAATTGTCATCATTATTTTTGCTGTTAGACACTATAAATACAGCAACTAAAAACTCTGAAAAGTTCTTCAGATTATCTATGCCTGTCATAAAGCCCACACATCGCTTGAACAATTCCTTAACTTTTGGTTTATCGCTGCTAAAACAAGGCCATTTCGTTACAGCGTGCACCAAGTGTGCCACATCTGTTCTCAATTGAGTATTCAACTCAATTTTATATTGTGCATTTAATAAAATCTTAAGGCATTCATCATTATATTTAGAAAAATTCATTGTATTAAAAGACAAGCAAACAGAGTTTTGAATGCCTTTTCCCATGTCTGTCACAATAAATTCTGGAATCTTGGCACCAGATTTTCTCCACTCCAAAAGCCAATAAGACAAGAAGTTTGTGTCATTTTTCTCTGACAATACTTGTGCTACGGGCACAATCATACTTTTTATATATGTTGACAGAACAGTAAGAAAAATGTCAGCACTCTCTCCATCTGGTCTTTTTATTTTCAAGGCAACAGAACCTGTAGCATCTAGCGATAGAGGATTTCTTAGTTTGGCTTGGACATCATTATGGATACTTACTTGTTCGGGTGACCAATACATCAAGTAAAATTTATCATTACCAATCCCTCTAAAATATCTATTAAATTCAACATCTTTTTTTAAATTTGTCAAAGAGTCAAACAACTTTTCTCCTGGTTTCAATCCTAACTTTTCATATTTTACCTCATGACTAGCTTTTTGTATTACTTCTTGACTGTAAAGAAACGGTGGTTCAGGATCCCCATACTTCATATGCTTACTTGCTTCTTCTCTTCTCCATTTTTTTGGTTTTTTATGCTCTAATTCTTTCTTAATTAATTTTCTCTGTGATCCAGCTAGTCGTCTTTTTGCTGTATGAGGTATTCCACGAGAATCTAAAGTTTCTACAGTGAATGTGACTGGTTCACCATCAATCGGTTTATCAAAACAGTTAATCATTAACTGTGCGTTGCAAGTATTGCAATAACCAGTGACTTTGACATAAGATTCTATGTCATCTATAACATTCCGTTTATAATTGTAAGCACAGGGTAATTTTTCCTTATAATACATTTCTTTCCCAAACATCTCCCTGTAAGGCTCTTGCAAGGACATACCTTCTCTTCCATCTTTATAAGTTATTGTAATAGGCTTTATTTGAGACCATTGCTCTGGAGTTATTGTAAAATTAAATATTATATTTTTATTCTTTCTTTTGGTTGGTCTATAGCAGACTGTGTCTTCCTTCGTGTTCTCACTTTCTGAAATTTCATCTTCATTAGTTTCTTCTATAATTGTTTCACAGTCATCAGATTCATATATATCTAAATCTTTTATCTTTCGATAGGAAGACTGAATGTTATGTCTATCTTGATCTACATGCATGTACAAATTAAGAGGTTTTATTTTTCTTTCTCTGTTATTGTTCAAGATATCGCATATCTCTTGCCAAATTGGGTCTTTCTTTCTTTTAAGCTTCTTTTTTGATTGATATATATCAAAGTTGATAAGCGCTTCAATTATTTCTTTAGCTGGAACTGCTGGTTTTTGTCCAACCATTATTTTATAGAAATCTAAAATATTTGAAATGTTTTTTTATCAAAAAATAGTTATTTTGATTTAAGAATTTTTAATTAAGGAATAAAATAATCTTTTTTCATTGTTTTAACTTATCAATTTCACCTTTTCCAAGATAATATAGTTAGCAGATATTTATTATTATACTTTTTGTTTTTTATTCCATTGACAAAGTGATTAATTAACAGTCAAATAATCCAAATATCCACACGTAACTAAATTTACTTAGAACAGTATATGAACTGTTTTCTGTTCCTATACTTTTTTGATCACTGAAAAGAGAATATTTAGAATATAAATAGTAAACAAATGACGACAGTCCTTTGTTCGAAAATTTACTTGCCGCCATAAATTATCGCGGGCTGTACAAATTTTGTTCATTAGGGATATTAATATCATTCATAATATAAGATTCATATAATTATTTCTTAATTATAAATTATAAATATATATTATTTTCAACATTACTTTAAGAACTACAATCATTTATTCATGATTTAATTAATTTTCATAAGTGTCAGTTACGGTCATATTACGGTTATAATTACATTGACGTATAATCGTGAAAAAGCTCATCAGCTGTTATTATGTTTTCAAAACTTGGATGGATGTTCTGGCGCGATTGGTTATCAATGATGTTTTGTTTATAATTAAATAAATATTAAAGATATTATATATGAAGGCTTAAGCGTTTTACTTTGAACTTTTTGTAACAAGTAAAATTGTAAACATAAAATCACTAAATTTTGAAAATTTTAGGTTTTAGTTACTTAAAGATTACAATTAATTGAATGTTATTATTATTTTTTTTTGCAGAACTACAAGATTTGCCTGAACTACAAGACTAGAGATGGATAATATTTATAAGCGAAGACAAGGAATAGACTGGGAAAACAATCATTATTTGGAATTACTTTGTTGTGTGTGTGAAAATAATTTATTAGTTGATGAGAATACATATAACAGTATTTCATATTGATAACAAGTAGTCTGCGATCATAATGATAAGGCTCACAGTTTTCTAAGATTAAGGTAATACTAAAAATCATGAACATTTATTTTTAAGAAACTTTAATAAACGGAAAAAGGCTTTCATTAGCTCAATCCTTTGTTGTAAATACAAAAAATAGAGATTGTATATGACAAGGCTCAACATTCATCTAGTTCCACAGGTATTTAAAAAGCTTGAGTTTCGTTCATTGTAAAAATATCATCTTATCAATCTTTTGGCAACGCTGAGTCGCTTTTTCCTCTGGAATAAACTTTCGTTGATTTACTACCGAGCATTCTGTCGAGCAGAGATTGCTTATTCCTTTGTCTTGCCACACTTCTCGACATAGCTCATGAAAGGATTCTGCTACTTGAGCCACCTAAAAGTACGTTTAAATGAAATTTGTTTTCAACCTTTGTAAAAACTAAATAAGGCTCATTGCTAATTCACATTAAAGGAAAACGTACCTGTTCGGCAGCCATAACTTTGCTGAACCAGCATTCGAAGTCTTTGGCCAAAATTTCACCTTCCTCCGTGCTGTATTAATAATTTTTATCAATGTATTCATGCTTTATGTACTTGTATTAAAGTACTGGATTAAATATAAGCAGTTGCATCATTCATAATAATTTTTCCATGCATGGGTTATCTATTTAAAAATGTATACAACTAATATACTGTAAAAACTTGAACATTAAATCATTTGATCTAGTAGGAATACATTCATTTGCTCAAATCACTTCTTTAAACTTTAATGATCTAATGCTATTATGGCAGGGTAGTTGCTGTATACATTTTTGTAAAAGTATATTTCAAAGTTGAACAAGAATTATAATTAAACAAAAACTAAAAATAAAAACTATATTTAAGATACACAATTCCAACAAATGTGTATTAACACTAGTATTAAATAGTAATATCAAATTTTAATTTCAGCGATAGATACGACATTACAAGATGGGTCTTACAATCAGTGGTATGCTGACTCGCCTTTTTGGCAAAAAGCAGGTGCGCATTCTCATGGTGGGTCTGGATGCAGCTGGTAAAACCACGATACTGTACAAGTTAAAGCTAGGCGAGATCGTGACCACTACTTATACCCACCATTGGCTTCAACGTTGAAACCGTCGAGTATAAGAACATCTGCTTTACTGTCTGGGACGTAGGTGGCCAAGACAAGATCAGACCTCTTTGGAGGCACTACTTCCAGAACACGCAGGGCCTCATATTTGTGGTAGACAGCAACGATCGCGAGCGTATAGCCGAAGCCGAGCGTGAGCTCGCAAACATGCTGAAGGAAGACGAGTTAAGGGATGCTGTGCTACTGGTCTTCGCCAACAAGCACTGGTACATAAAGAGTGCCTGCGCCACTCAGGGTCACGGATTGTACGAAGGTTTCGACTGGCTCAGCAACGAGCTCGCCAAGAAGTGATGAGATGCTCGGCCTGCGTGTGCGTGTTGTGAAGATTCTCTCCAGAGGAGGGGACACTCAATTTTAATAAAAGTAAAAAAAGAAGTGCGTCGTGGATTGTGGGTTCTGTTCTATTTCATTTTTATTTCTAAGAGAAGAGAATGTTTACTTATTCGATTTTCTTTTTAGAACATGCTACATTGCACCAGAGAGATTTGTTAAAACGTTGACTTCAGAACCCAACAATACCCTGCTCTTTCAAGAACTTAAAACAGGAGATTTGCATCCCATGATGGATATTTTTTCGGCCGGTTGTGCTTTGACTGAATTGTACAATGAAGGCCACCCGCCTTTCGATTTCTCTCAACTTTTAGGTAAATAGATTTTTAATTTTTTTTTCCATTTAAAATTTTGATTCGATTTTAGGAATTTTCATTTACAGCTTATAGAAACGGCGACTACTCTGCAAGCAAGCACCTTGATAATATAGAAGACGAAGGCATTCGAGAAATCTTGGCCTCGATGATCGAGAAAAATCCGTCGAATCGCAAGAGCGCTGAATTGTATTTGTCACAGGCACGAGGCAAAGTGTTTCCAGAATATTTTTATGGATTTCTACAGTCGTACATGCAGATCTTCTCGGCAGCGCCGATCCTCTCACCCGATGAAAAGATCAGTAGACTGAAAAAAGACATCGGTAATATTAAAAAAAGAAGTGCGTCGTGGATTGTGGGTTCTGTTCTATTTCATTTTTATTTCTAAGAGAAGAGAACCGTTTAAGAATTATACCGTTTAATCATTTGGAAATTAAACTTTCGAAATTTTGAATGCCTAGCTTAGATATTCTGTCATGCGTGTCTCTCTTTCTCTATATCACTTTTGTCGAGTTTTTTTTTCTTGCGGCGCGGTTTGGTTTTGAACACTGTAACTTTTATCATGCAATAATACATATCTGAATAATATGAGGCATTGCAACAAAAATATTAGTTATAAAGACTCTATAAGCTTATATTTATATCAACTGAATACTTAAGGTTCTTGGCTATTTACAGTCATAATGTACAATCACTTCACAAAAAGTGGTTTATCATGCTTTATGTCTGTAGATTTAATAATATATTTTAAGTTTTTTTTATGTAAAAAAATAATTTAGCTTTATTATGATAAGTAAATATATACCTTGAGCTACAAAAAATTATTTCATAATCATATTTTCCCCAGATGTGTATTAATGCACTCATAAAAGTGACAAAATGTTTTTTTTTAACTTCGCATTTGAAAGAGCAATGATAATATAATAATATTAATAACAATAGAAGAATTTATAAAAGATTTCGAAATTATAAAATTTTTTCTTAAAATACGACGGGCATCCATTTGATTTGCGAATGAGGGTTGATTGAGGAAACGAGAATCTCGTTGGACTAAGATTTGCGCTCCAGTTTATTCTTCCACAGTTCTCCGCTTTATGAGTATTTAAAATTTTTGTATACGCAAGAAGAATCCACACTTTTTTTGCACAATACATAATAAGGGCAAACTTTTTACGCCAATTAAATCCACGTATTAATTTTTTAAATAATATAGTTGTTTGTACATTAAGAGAAACTTAGTTCGTAAGCCAAATATATTGATAATGTGAAAACAAGCAGACATTGCTGTCAAGGTATATTACACAAATAGTCTGGAGGCGAATAAATGGATTTTCAAATTCTACCTCCTTGTCATTTTTAATGTACTGATTCAAGCCTATTCCTTACCAAAATTAGTAAAAATAAACTCAAAGTTGTTCATATTTTAGAATATTTATATATTTCAAAACAAATAAGTATAATATATAATCAAGTTTGTTTACATGTGTTCACAAGCATACAATAGTTCTTTTTTCCTTGCATCAAGAATTATAACATTTTATTCATAATTTCACCTTCCTCCGCCTCAGATGAATCATATCTGCTTTATTGCCAACAAGTGCGAGTAAGTAGCACAGTTTTTCCAAAATATGGACACAGAAAAGAATATCAGGAGAAAGTTTGATGATCCATTCTCCTAATGCACCTTTTACAAATCCTACAATGATGTGCCCTAGGTGGTCTGTAAGTCTCACACCTAGTGCACACAGTCCAGTCATTTCTCATCACAATCATCTCCACCAGAACTTCCTGTATGAATATCCGAAAAGTCCATCCTTGATTGCGGCAATGGCACAACCCCTGGATCGCTGCATACTGCTTTCAGATGCGACATCATCAGCAGCAGCACAAAGTGCAGCCAGCAGCACTAAGTATTTTCTCCACTGCAGAACAGCTGCTCGCTTTGCCTGCCACACGCTGACCGCTGACGCACTCGGAGTGGTTTGCGCATGCGCAATACGTTGGTGCTGTATGTTAAATTTCTCAAAAGTGATTTTTTAGATTTTTTTATAAATAAATGCTTTTTTTGCAATATTTAGCAGTGTCTCAATTACAAATAGCTAGGGTTCAATTTTTTAACGTTGATAGAATATCGGTAAACACAATATTTCTTGAGAAAAACGTATTTTTCCAAGGTACATATAGCACATTTCTTTTTTATTTTTAATTAAAAAACTACGGAGGTTCAATTACAATAAATAGATTATTTGTAATGTGCAATTAAAAATACATCGACTAGTATTTTTTTTATTATATATATTCAATATTTGCGGGCTGGGGTAAGGGGGGTTATGCCATGGGCCATGCTGCCACAAGCTGAATAGGATAAGAGTTCGTTTTCATGAACTTTGCATTGTGTATGTACAAATAATTTTGTTTCCGAATTATTAAGTAATATGAAATATAGATTACCATAATATGTACATACATACGATGGACTAATACTAGATTAAGTAATAACAAGTAGTAACTGTAAAACAACGCAAAATATCATTCCAAGGGGCGGAAACGAGCAAAATTTTTCTCAGGCGCGTGCGCTTAACTAGCGGAAGTGGTAGTGGGGGGTGGAAGTGAGAGCGAAGAATCGGAGTTCTGCATATCTTTCCCAGTCCCACACTCCGCAGAGACGTTACACAGCGCAGATAGACTGGAGCAGAGCTGCGCGCAGTAGCTCTCCGCCGGGTCTCGTTTTCACGCCATTTTGTTTGTTTCCACCTGGAAGAAGTCGTGTATCAGCGTAACTCAGAGCTATAAACACGCGGCTTCGATCAAACGACTCTGCAGCGTCTCGTTTGCAGTGCATATAGACAAGGAAACGCCGTCAGTTAGACGCAGTTTTTCTTTTCGACGACAAACTAAATCTCGAGGATGTCTCACGGCGGTGGTGGTGGTGGCGGTGGCGGCGGCGGCGGAGGTCGCAATGAGTGCCGAATTTACGTTGGAAACTTGCCGCCCGACATCCGCACCAAGGATATCCAGGATCTTTTCTACAAGTTCGGCAAGGTTACCTTCGTCGACTTGAAGAACCGCAGAGGTCCACCCTTTGCTTTCGTCGAGTTCGATGATCCTAGGTATGTGTTATTTTCCGTAGTCTGACCTTTCGTTCATTTTAACTTGAGTACTACAAACAGTCATGCTAATAATAGTCAATCATTTGAATTTTAAAACGCCTCAAACGTAAGGCGGATACTGAAAGCAAGTAAGAAGCAAAGTGTCAGTCGATGAATTTTAATTTTATGCTTGTAATGTGATGTGCTGCACAATGCTATTTTAGATACAATGCATAAGTGAAAGCATTACACATTGTATTTATGTAGTAGTTGTGTGTTTTTGAAATTAACATTTAATCAAATCCTTTTTTTTTACTACAGGGATGCAGAAGATGCAGTCCATGCCAGAGATGGATACGACTATGATGGATATAGACTACGAGTTGAGTTCCCTCGTGGAGGTGGACCAAGCAGCAGTTTCCGAGGCAGAGGTGGTGGAGACAGTAGAGGCCGTGGTGATATGGGTAACTCCAGAGGTAGAGGACCACCTGCAAGAAGATCTCAATACAGAGTTTTGGTTACTGGCTTACCACCCTCTGGGAGCTGGCAAGACTTGAAGGATCACATGAGAGAGGCTGGTGATGTTTGTTTTGCAGATGTCTACAAGGATGGAACTGGAGTAGTTGAATTCTTAAGATACGAAGACATGAAATATGCAGTTAAAAAGCTGGATGACTCAAGATTCAGATCTCATGAGGTACGATTTTTACATTTTAATCAATATGACCTAAATCTTGAAACATTACATAACAACAATATGAAACAATGATATTAATGCACATTTTTTAACTTGAATTTCAGGGTGAAGTCGCTTACATAAGAGTAAAAGAAGATCACGGTGGAAGTGGTGATCGAAGTCGTAGTGAAGATAGAGACAGAGGTAGAAGTCGCTCAAGAAGCTACAGCCCAAGACGTAGAGGTTCACCAACATATTCACCATTGCGTAGAAATTATTCGCGATCGAGGTCACGTTCCAGGTCTCGCTCATATGACTAGAGTGTACGTATGATAAATACTATACTCTATGATAACAATCAATCAACATATTTTATTATTGTGCTGCGTTTGTTTTGCGATCGAATTTTGCTAATTAAAAAGCTTCAAGCTAAGCTTTAATTCTGGTAAACTGGAAAATTGTTTCAAATTTTAACCAAGTTTTTTGATTTGTCATATGTTAACTAGCAAATTTGTGAACAGTTCGTTACACTGTAACTTATTACAGTACATTTGAGATATTTCATGTGAAGCTTTTAATAAGTAATAGTGTCTCATTTTTTTTTTATTCGATGAGTCATTTAAACGCTAAGTAATTAATTAAGAAATACATTTAGTCACATGGTACTTGTATGTTGTAATGAGATACATTCCTCTGCTCATTTATAAAATAATATTAACACAATTTGTTATACAAGCTTTATCTAAACAACTTTAAGAAACCCAATGAATTTCAAAATTAAACACTGATTTGTTTGGATTAAAGTTTTAAATTTATAGATAATAGAAAAAACTTTTGATCATTATTTAATTTATTTACAAAACAACGATGAATTACGCGTTGGGAGATACTATAAGCATGAAATTTTAATTTCCAGTAATTCCATATAACAGACTTGTTTTACCCATCCAATTTGCTTTGTCTCCCTCGTACATACATTGTACACTTAAAAACGACAAACTTAGCATTAAGTACAATGAATTGTAAAGTAAGTTTGAAATTATGACTAATGTCATGCGTTTTTTTTTGAGCAAGCCCAAATTGAAACATTTACGCCCGTAAATAGTATTTATTCTTGTTGTTGCGAGTTTTTTAACTTCTCGCTTGAAGTGAACATTTTTGATAATGTAATAATCATGGCATTGAATTATTTTTCAAAGGGATGCAAAATTGTTGACCTGTTAGAAATATTTACGTATAATTGTGCTGTTTTCATTAGACTATTATTATTTTTATGTAACATATTATCAATTTTGCAATCCTTTTATTAGACAAAATATTCTACCAGCCAGAGGAGAAACAAGCTCGCTTCAATTATTAGACATAAACTATTGAATAATCATTAGCGTTTATTGTAATGAATTTGAAACTAATGTATTTTTTCTTCTTTTGTATATTGGATTGGATTGTAACACAATGAATGAAAAAACCTGAAACCCACACATGATGGTCTTGCTTCTTGGATGGATTATGCACACGCGACGCGTTGCTTTGGACGGATTTCGCGCGGAGAGCATAAGAATTATCGGGAAAGGATCGCGGAAATAGGATTAAAACGAGGGATTATGGATTAAATCGCGAAGAGGATTTAAAAAGGATCGGATTCAGGATATCGGAGTCCTGACTCGCTTTTCAAAAAGGATGGCATTTTTAATTTTTGAAGGAATTCTTCGCGTATAGGAAGGATCAAAGCACCATTCCCAAGTTTTGTAGTCAATTTTTAAAGGAGTTGCACACGTCTCTTAATATCTGGATCAGCTTGCAATTTTTGTTTGTGTATTTTTTTTTATTTTTTTTTTATTTATTATTTAAAGACTAAGTGAAAGAGACATTTGACTCTTTGTTGTAAAGTCATCGAAGCAGCGAGAGTTCATATATCAAAGGATTTACTGAAGAGGAAATTCAATGGATGTGTGCAATGTGTCCTACAAACACTTGGGAATATGTGTTTCATTACACGTTTTAGTTAAATTAAGGAAGTCGAGGATAAGCGTAAGGCATTTACCGAAATGGAGAATAAGTACAAGAGGATTTCATCATAGATCTTCTCTCAATGATGCAATACCTTGCTTGACAATCTTTAATTGGAAAGGATTTTCAAGTATTCGGAAAAATTGATACGTCTATCGGAGTTTATCATAGGATCCTCTTCACGGGAATAATTTGGAATTCGCATTAAAATCATGGATACCTTTGAATAGCAAGAGGAAATGAGGATTTCGATTCCTCGAGTTAAGCATGTTTTTCATAAAATAAAAGGAAAATATATACGGATCGTGTAGGATTGATTTCCTTGACAACGGATACTTTCGAACATTTACCGGAGGATCTAATTCGTTCGGATAAAGGTATTTGTATTTCGGATTTTCCTAATCGAGATGCCTCGTCTTTTAAAGTTTTTGCATGCACTAGCTTTAATATGTTCTTCCTTCAACTTGAAAGTACTTTCTATATTTTCTATTTCATCTTTCGCATTGTCAGTTAACGTTCCAAGTTATTAGCGACCTTGTTACTATTTTATTTTATACATATGCTGCTACTGGTTTCAAGTGTTTGATTCGGATCACGGATCATTTTCAGGATTTAAGTAAGTAGTTCATAGTTCATCACTGCGTGATCAGAAGCAACGTTTGACCAGGTGAAGGTGTCATGGTATATACTAAACATGTTATTCTCTAATCAATTTTTTTTTAGTCAATTTATCAATGAACGCGTATTAAAATTAACAGAAGTCAAAACACTTTTTTATTCTGAAGAAAGGCTCCAAAAGTCGTTTCATAAAATCATCGGCGACAACCTTAAGTGCTCATAATAATAAAATTAACAACTCTTTTTTTCAAACTTGCTTTTTACAAAAATAAATGAACGTTTGTAGATACTGCATATTTCTTTCTACAACAGTGTAACAAATTATTGCATGTTGTACAAGTTGCAATTCGTAAAACAATAACATTAATGATATCATTTCATGAAACTATACACTAGTGTCATGTATTTAAGTCCAACTTAAAATAAAACACCTGTCAATATTTCACTTTTTATAAGTGTTTGTCTAACCACCACAATATTCGTTTTGCACATATATAAGTAGAGTTAATATATGTGCATATAAATCTATATATTTATGATTAAAATTTGTAAAAAAATGTATGAAAAAAGTATTTGTTGCAGCTATTTGATTTTTCACATTTAGAAAGTTAATATATAGGTAACCCTATGCTCTACAATTTATATATTTGCCATGCATGATGATTTATAACAAAATTTTCATCTTAAAAAATAAAATGGTTACCGACATTTTTTGTAATTTCAAACTTTTAGAAATATCGAACTTTATATACATATAAATATTCATCTGCTTTGCTCATCTGGAATGATTGGATGGAAGGAAATCAGGAAGATTGCTGTATACCAGAAAGTGTTAAAATTATTAATATGTATCTCTTGTACTCGTGTAAGTATTACGCGACAATAAAGAAATATGAATAATCAAACTTATTGTTACAATCTTTATTAAACGATTACCTGTAATCTAGCTCCTTTTCTTTTCAAATACATTAGTTTTATAGTTCCTACAGCGCAATGATTGTTACATTATCGTTAGCAAATTTTCTTATTAATTTTATGCAATATACTAATTCGAGATATGTGAAACATTCGTATGAGATTCAGCGAGATGTGTAAATATGAACTTCAAACTTTGTAAAATGATATAAATCATAATTGATTGTAATTTTTTTTTGTCATCTATCTGTTCGTGATTAATTGAAGACATTGGACCAAAATAATTGCTAATTATAAAAAATGAACGAATTTATATTTTTCTATAGATAATATTAATAAACGTAAATTTTGTGTGCTAAATCAAAATATATTTCAAATTCTATTTCATTGATCTGAAACATTTCAACAAATATATATGGGATATAAGTATATTAAATTTATCAAAGCATGATGCAAATTGGAAGCACTGTTGAGGTATCCTCGATAATGTCGAAGTATTAATAACAAGTACGTTATTAATACACTATCGTACAGTGTATACGAGAAAGGTAACCATTTGACGTTGGAGTCAATTTTTGCGACTGATGTTTCATCACTTTCATATCTTTAGAACTGTAAGAATATGAATCAACTATACATCAATTTACCATATGAAGAGGGGACTTTTTGAACTCGACTTGTACCACGCGCGATAAAAGACTGCAGGAATATACATGCTTTATGAAAAAGATTATTGGAAAACTCTTCCATCCAGGCATGATTTAATTTTACCCTTGTATTGCACCAGTACTTGATACCTATATGTATAGTGTGAGCTTTATTATTATATTTATCTCAAAATATGATGTTCGACGTGGGAACATTGCTGTTTGATTAGAAACTTATGAGACACAAATTAAATTTTTATTCATATCTAGATTTGTACAACCAATATTATAAATTTTATGTTATTTTTCGTCGTCATTTTTCGTAGATATAAGTAGGGAGTTCAGTGGCAATTTAAAAACTTTAATACTTATACATTTAATTACTTTCAAAATATGAGATCAATATGGCATAACATTTTACAAGTTTCATAGATTAAAATAGTCTTTGAGCTTACGAGTGTACTAGGCTAAATTTTATAATAGCAGAATGGGCCGTTTTAATCTACTGCAGCATTATCATAAGTATTGCTGAAGTTGATTCATTACATATGTTAAAATCACTTGTCACCTAAAATGAATAAATTCATACTGAAACGCCTGATTGTTCTCAAGACAAATGAAGCTTCAAAATTATAAATTATGTCACTGATCACCCAAAATTGATACATGCACATAAATAATTGGAGTAAACGTAATTTATCTACCTTCTTTCTATAAATAACCCTATATCAATTTGATTCGCACAACACTGCAGCGGCAACCAAAGACGAGAACGTTGTAATCGCTCGTCGACAAAAAAGAAAAAAAAAACGAGATTCGCCGCAATCACAAGTGTCAGAGAGTGGACGCTGAATCAGGCGCACAGGATCATCGCGTATAAAAGGTGCGCCGAGATCGTTCGAAAGCACAGTTCGCCTCAGCAGCTTCGCCTTCGAAGTTTCTCGCTTATTCTCGAGCAAAATTATTCACGAACTTCAAGTTCTCTCAATCTCAGGAGCCATGGACCGTTGGATCAACAAAGTCGCCCTCGTCACCGGAGCGAGCGGTGGAATCGGCAGAGCCGTCGCCGAGCTCCTCGTTCACCACGGAATGAAAGTCGTCGGAATCGTTCGTCGCGTCGATAAAATGAAGGCAAACTATATTTTGAAGTGTCACGATAACTAATTTTAGTTCGTAATGTTACAGTATGGAATAATTTTGAAAAAATTTCAGGTTCTCGCCGACGAGTGGAAGAACAAGTCGGGAAAGCTTATCCCGATACAATGTGACCTCAGCAACGAGATGGAAATAATTCGAACGATGGAGTGGATCGAGAAGAACCTCGGCGTCGTTGAGATTCTGGTAAATTGCGCCGCGGTCAACTTGCCAGCGTTGATCGTCGAGGGAGGCGTCGAGGATTGGAGAAAGACTATGGACGTCAACGTTCTTGGAGTGGTCATTCTGACCCAAGAAATGCTAAAACAATTGAAGAAGAAGGGTAACTTTAAACGTTTCCCTGGTTGTACTACGAGTAAATCACGCGTCTATTATTATATTGTCATTTTTAGGTCTGGACACTGGAATCATCGTAAACATCAACGACATCTGCGCTTGGCACTCGATGGATTGTAACCGTCCTGTTTCTTCCTCGTACCTAACAGCCAAAACTGCTCTGCGCAATATGACCGACAACCTTCGCGTAGAACTGGCGCGGATGCACTCGAATATCAAAGTTATCGTATGTTTTTCTCAACAGATCTGTTTATATATATATATATATATATATATATATACACATACACACACATATATATAGAGAGAGAAATCGAATTACCGATTTTAAATTCGTACACGTTTCATTGATTACAGAGCATCGTCGCTGAACTGGTCCATATTGCGATGACGGAGAGAACTATCAGGGAGAAGCCTCGCTTAGCTCTGCAACCCAAGGACGTAGCGGATGCTGTTCTGATGGTCATTCAAACTCCCGATACAGTTCTGATCCGCGATCTCGTCATTACTCCTTTTCGCGATATTATCGAGTAAATTATGATAATACTGACGAATTAATGCGATTAAAATTATGAAATATATTTTTTGAATTTTTGTGAAACAATTCTTGACATCGCTCAAATGAATGATTTATTTATTACAAAATTATATGCGGCTGTCATTTATATGATTTAAATATATTAAAAACCTTCATTTAACACGTTAATATACAAATATATAATCAATTACAAATTAAAAAAAGAATATAGTTTCAGAATAGTATAACATCCTCATATTTCATATTTTCACCAAGATTCGCCCAGCGGTCGAAGAACGATGTCTTGCACCTAAAAAAGTGAAATGAATTTCATATTCCACCAGCTAAAATCGACGCGATTCAAAATCCAGAGCAGCATGTACGCACCGACACATGCGACGGCATGGACAGAACAAAGGTCACCGCTTCGGCAACGTCACTCGGCAATAGAGCTGGCATTGCCGTAAGTACCTCGGGTGTGAACGCCGAGTAATTTGCCATGAGTTCGGTTGCTACCAGTCCTGGGCTGATGGTCTGAAAGCGCGACGAGTGTGTCACTAAACTTCTATAATAATAACAATTGATACACCAAAACATCGAATGTATACATATACACATATATATATATATATATATATATTTCATTATCCATACCGTCACGCGAATTTTCGTCCCGGCGAGCTCGTGACGCAGCGTCTGAGCGAGCGCGTTGACTGCTCGCTTCGTGGCGGGATAAACGTTGAAGCCGGGCACTGCCGGCACGCGCTCCCCGGCCAAACTGCTGATGTGAATAATTACCGATTCCCCGTCGCACTCGCGCATAGAGCGCACAGCCTCGCGCGTACACACGCACAGGCCCAGCACGTTCACGTCCAGCACGTTCCGCCAATCCGCCAGGCTTCCATCTGCGAATTGCGATCAATGATTGCAATGATGCATTTTATCGGCAAAAATCGTTAATTTAAAATTCAACCGGAGAGGGTCGTTTCTTTGGTGACGCCGGCGTTGTTGACGAGTACGTCGACGGAGCCGAGATTCTCCTTGATCCAAGCGAAGGCGGTGACGACGTTCTCTTCGTTCGTCACGTCGCATTCGACGGCGTGAAGCTTGGCTTCGGGTCGGTCGTCGATCAATTCCTTGACTTTTTCCACTCTTCTCGCCAGGCCAACCACGATCAGCCCTGCGTCAATTAAGGCAACGATGCAAAACGAAGGCAAATTCAGCGGTTAATTGATTAATTATTACTACGTCGTCGTGCGCGTCCTTCACTGCGATTCATAATTACGCGGGCCTGTATGCATTATATACATATTGTTAGGTTCGTCTTTTCATAGTCGAAATAATTACGCGACTAAGTGCTAATAATTGGTGTAGCAGCGTTTTTATGAGTTTATACACGATTTGCGCGTACCGGGTTCAAGTATAGTAACGGTCGGGCCAGCTCAGACGTGCATTTATTCATTCTTTTAAAAATTTTGATGAAATTTCAACTCGCAGTTTTACTATATGTTTCGTAAAAAGTTTTTCGATACAGATTCCTCAAATTTAATTTCCTAAAAATGCTGGTTAATATAATAATAAAGCTATAGAGTGGTGGCAATATAACTGGCAATATAATACGCACGTAAAAACTACATAAAAAGATAATAACAGTTCACACCTCTCTTCCGATGAAAATTGGTATCATACTTATATTATAGATGGTCAAAAGAAGTTTCCGCACATACCGTTGTCCAGCAGCTTGTTGACAATGGCAGCCCCGATGCCGACGCTCGCCCCGGTGACGACCGCGACCTTCCCAGCCCAGCGCTCCATATTATTATTACCTATTCCTCCTCGACTGCACTCTGCAGTCTATCTACCGTGCGACAGTGTCGCACGCTCCAGCGCCGTCCGGCTTTTATATATCCAGACTATATAGAGCTAGAACCGGACTATACTGCAGTGTATAGCCGCGCGGTGACGAGAAAAAAAAATATATTAAAAAGGAGCCGCCCCGCGTGCACCGAAAGACGAGAACTTCGCGGTAAACCAATATGCATACATATTAGCGCACTCACACGTGTAGTGGACTTTTGCGATTCTATTATATATAGCTATAGGCGTTGTGATTGTGCGATAAGTAATTCTTCGGCATTGCGCGCGCGGCGTTATTGGCCTCGTTTGCAATACGCTCGCGCGAGATATGCATATGCGAAGACTTGGATTACCCGCCGAGGCTTCATTGGCGGTGTAATTTTTCTGTTTTGAGCGACAAACTTTATTATACTCTCGAATCTGCATACAATATTGTTTCAGAAGGGCTCTGCGATGTTCCTACATTTATGCAACGACGTTCTCTGATGCAGCGCTGTTATCCATCAGCAGATAATTTAATTATGGATTATGATTGTATATTCAAGTTGGCTGTTCTTTTCCGAGCTACAATCGCATCGCGTGTATAACAAACATCTAATCAATTTTTGTAACAAACGCATTTTTTTCACATAAAATTGTAATATAGCATCATGTGCATTTTTTTACTGTAATTATTACATTTTTGAGTAGGAAATGCAAAAACAAAAATATTTTACTTATAATTTTTTATTTATGAGCCTCGTTAAAATAAAACGCAAAGTATATGTGAAAATAAAGAAATCAACAATGTCCACTCGACGAAGAAGCGAATTCAAAAATCCGCTCGATGGCAGCGCTCTCGTTACACTTCAACCAATCGCGTTCGTCGATATGCAAGTGCCAAACAAAACTGGCAAAAAGAGAGCTATTAAGAATCTCCGTAAGGTTGTGAACCTTGCAAAGATTCATTTTTGATATATCACGCCGATCCGTGAGTTGACAGTTTATAACCAAACGAACAACAATTGATGCTTCGAAGTTGAAGCGGTATTACAAGTGGTACTGTTAAAAACAGGTTTACTTTACAAAAATGGTAAGAGCAGCTATTTACATAGTATATGTGTGAAACTAACCTCAAAAAATCTATCCTTGTTCCTTCGTTTTTATCCGGATTTCGCGCTGGTAATTTTCAAAGATCATATTTATTGTTACCTGTATACGCAGAATTTTGTATTTGTAGCTTTTCCAGTGTCGAAACGCTTGTTGGTATCGCGGAAATTCACTCGAGATGCGCACCTTATTATTGTCGCGTCATCGTACTTGTAGACGCCGGTCTTATATACATTCTCTAGCTATAGGTCACCTGGACTAATATTTTTAAAAATCCATGACCCGCGAGATATTAATCTTATTATTTTTCTTTCCACTAGTTCCGAAATCAGTATGACAGCGATGTCACAGTTTGGAGTCCGCAGGGACGTCTGCACCAAGTGGAGTACGCGATGGAGGCTGTCAAGTTGGGTTCAGCAACAGTAGGTCTTAAGAACAAAACACACGCTGTTATTGTAGCTTTGAAAAGGGCAACATCAGAGTTGTCGTCCCATCAGAAAAAAATATTCCCTATCGACAAACATGTTGGAATCGCCATGTCTGGTCTCACGGCTGATGCCAGGATGCTAAGGTTTGCCAAACGAATTACTTAAGATTACTTTGTTTACCCACAGACTTACCTTCAATTTTTCTGATTCAGCCGGTACATGAGAACGGAATGCTTGAACTACAAGTACTCTCATGACAACACTTTGCCAGTCAGTCGCCTTATTACAACTTTGGGAAATAAAATGCAGACCTGTACTCAGCGTTATGATAGAAGGCCTTATGGTGTTGGTCTTTTGGTTGCTGGCTATGATGTAAGTATCTGCATTAAGTTTAGTATTCTAGAATACTAGCAGAATACAATGTGTCGTTTCAATTCTAATTTTTACTTTTTACAGGACCAAGGACCACACATTTATCAGACTTGCCCATCTGCCAATTATTTTGATTGTAAGGCTATGGCAATTGGTGCCAGGTCGCAAAGTGCGCGGACGTACTTAGAAAAGCATCTTAGTGAATTTCTAGGCTCTGACCTGGATGAACTCATCAAGCATGGTTTGAGAGCATTACGTGATACACTGCCAAATGAAGCAGATCTATCTATAAAGGTATGTGAATAAAGATATTAGTCTTGTTTTGAAAACTGACAACTTCAAGCTCAAAATTAATTTAATAAAACTGTTCATCCAATATTTTTTGACTTGGGTTACAGAACGTTTCAATCGGCGTTGTGGGTAGAGGTACCGAGTTTTCAATTTTGGATGAGACGGCAACTCAGGGATACCTGTCTCAAATCGAAGGTGACGATAAACGAGGCAGACCGACTGAGGGTGAAATTGTATCTGATGACCAACCACCACAAGATCCTCCATCGGACCCTGGTCACAGAGATCCTGTAGTTGCAGTTGGTAGAGAACAGAGAACGTCCGCCATGGATACAGAATAATTAAAGTAACTCTCCCGCTATTTTGCAATTTCGGTTTTTCATTATTATTATAAAAGAATAAAGATTAATATGCTGTCACTGTTTCTTAATATAACAAAAAATATTTATTTGTTCAATTAACTTTTACATTACCAGTTAGTATAGAATTTTACCTTTACAACATTCTATTTACAAAGGGGATATAATTTTAGATTGCTAAGAACTTTTCACACAAAAGATCATAGTACATAATTATAATCTTTTTTTCTTAACAAAAGCGCACGCACGGCTCTATGAAATAAATATTTTCTTAATTTTTATATCAGCAAGTATTTTACAATGTTTACACAGATAGAAACGTGATTTTTCTTAGTTTCAGATCATTTAAAAAAATATAGTATACTTTGTGAAAAAATCGTGTTCATTTTACAAAGGATGTATAAATCATACTTTCTACGTACTCTCTTTCACGTTCTTTTCACCCCGTTTCTCTTTTAATATGTTCGTTAGGAAATATTCGCCAGCCTTGTAAGAAGATCGTACCAAAGGTCCACTAGCAGTATACAGAAAACCAAGTTCTTGACCAACTTTTTCCCAATATTTGAATTTTTCAGGTGTCACATATTCAATCACTTTTAAATGTCTTTTTGTCGGCTGCATGTATTGTCCCAATGTAAGAGCTTCTACACCAGCAGCTCTGAGATCTTTCATGGTTTGCATCACTTCATCATCTGTTTCTCCAAGACCCAACATTATTGACGATTTCGTTATCAAATCTGGATTGACCTTCTTTGCTCCCCCCAGCATTGATAGTGACTGCCTAATAAATACAGTGAAAAATGTTTTGAAATCGGTGCTACTAAGAGTAGGTCCTATACTTGATGTTGTTTAAAGTTCATTTTGTATTATTCTATTTACTCTGATATTAAATAATTATTTGACTCTGTATACAAATTTCATTGACATTTTTGAAATGAGTTTAATTACTCATAATATTCAAATTATTCTACAGATCTTACAAGTGCATTTTTTATTAATAAATTAAAAAGTTAACTTACTTGTATCTTGCGCGTCTATCGCGGACGAATGGCGTCAATCTCTCAACAGTTTCTATGTTGTGTGCATAAACGTCCAAACCAGACTCAACTACTGTTTTTACACTATCCAAGTTTCCTTGAAAATCAGGTACCAAGCATTCAACTAGAATATTACTCCTGTAAAAAAAGTGTGTATTTTTTAAATTGCTATTTAAAGAATAAAAAGATACAATGCCTCAAGTATCTACCTGTTCTTGAGCTCTCTTACAGTAGCTGCAATGTGACTTGCACCACCATCTGCTACATCTGGATTGATAATGAAGTTGAAATATCACTCTTTAAGATTATGATAGTAAAACCTATTTGAAAGTTTTGGCTTACCATCACGATCTACAGATGTCAATACAACATAATCTAATCCCCATTCTGTTATTGCTGTTGCTGTATTCTTTGGTTCTTCTGGATCAAGAGGTGGTGGAGCTCTTGCTGTTTTTACTGAGCAAAACCTACAGCCTCTTGTGCATGTGTCTCCCATTAACTATAATTTATTAATTTTATTCAGTCTGGTATAATTGTAGATCATATTTTAAACTACTTTATATATTTTCTATAAGTACCATTATTGTTGCCGTAGCTGTTCCATGAGCTCCACCTCCCCAACATTCTCCAATATTTGGACAACGAGCCTCTTCACACACTGTGCTCAATCGTAGGTCGCGAAGTTGGGATTTGATACGACTATAATTTTTACCCATTGGTATTTGGGTCTTGAGCCAAGGTGGTAATCTTAATCGTGACTTATCTCCTTTGGCCAATTTAAGTATCCCATCGTACTCAGTTGCAGTGGCATCACCAGATATAAAATTTTCTAACTGTGGACCATTTTCCAATTTTTGAGAAAACTCTTCCTTTACTGATTTGGCACAGCATGAACTCTGAAAAATAGTACATTAATTGTGTGTTTGAAAAATTTCATTCGTTACAGATTTTAATTTACTCACAGCTGTGTGAAAATTGAGTCCTGATGGGCACTTCAAACCAGTCACTCTAGCAGTACGTAACATTTTGACAGCTCTGATAATTCAAATGTAAGAAAACTATAAATGCAGTAAACGTTATTTAAGACATATACGTAACTAATATTATATATAGATGGTTTCAAGGGCAACATAAAATTATTGTGTAATGTTGCACATTCGAAGACAAGGAATTTATCACTTGTCTTTCAGAGCGAAAAAGCATACAATTTTTGTTTATGTTAAGTTTGTTTTTCACACAAAAAACAGTGATTTTTGAAAAAAGTTTACAAAATCTATTTGATTATTTTTCATTGCCAATACACCATAAAATCAGTAGTTTTCTATTTGATGCAAAAAAGGAATAATTTAAACAACGCGAAAATCTTTATTCACGACTGAAATGTGAAATCGCGTGACTATTTGTTACGTACATTTGCATCTAGGTCCGCACTCCGCAGCAGCAGACTTTTTACTAATACGGACAGGGACAGCAGAAGAACACTGTGAAATCGTCGAACCTAACCTAAAATGATAATAATCTCAGTTGCCGAGTTCGAAATCTCGTCGCGAGATGGCACGTGGTGTAGGCTGTCGAATTGAATTTTGAAATATCGAATGCTGCTATTATAGATGGGTTATACACATTTTTATTCGTAAAATGAGCATTTCAAGCTCTCGTTTTTATATATTACACATATCGTTTGTTCGAAAGTAGATTGTAATAACAAAATGTTCTTACGTCATACGAGTTATAATTACATAGACTATTCTTAGGATAAACCTGTATAAGAATATCAATAAAAAAACAATAATTTTATTTAACATAGAATAAGACTAAATCAGTTGGTCTTCTTGCTCGACGAATCGTGTACATTTAGACAAGAAAACTTGTCGCACGAAGCGTTTTTGTCGGATCCAGTGGCGACAGCGGACTGAATGAGGGACTTGAGCTCGTCGGAAAGGTAATCGGCCACCAGTATGTTACTGTGAATTCTGAAAAGTAATCAAACAAATTATACTGACAACTAGGATAACGATAGGATAAGGAAGTCATTCACGCGGCGCAATCAGCTCCTTTGTCTTATATACACAATACAACATGCTCGCATTGATATACATCTCCAAAACGCACTTACAGGCTATCGAACCAGTGCTCGAGTCCATGCAAGTCGGTCTCCGTCGCAGCATCGTCGGTTTCAGTCTCCGATGAGTGCTGTTGCTGCAGTCGGACTCGGCTCTTCTCCAGCTCGTCGAGATAATCGCGGTGCACGTGACAGGCCAGTCTCGCAACGCATTGCGGACTGATTACGAGCTCCTGACTCGTCGTCTGGTTGCTATTGCTGCTGATGTTCGATGCTGCCTTTTCACGTCGTTCCAGCTGACTTTGCGCTACCTATAAACGTGCGATTGATTTTTCATTAACTTTTGAAACGCAAAGCAGAAATGCGCGTGTACAACACCTTTTCCAAAATTAATTATAAAGCTCTGTTCTATACGTATACAACACGCGCGGACTCGATGTTAAAAATAATTAGTTTACGTTTACCACGCTGGAGAGTCCGCGCAAACGAGGCCTTTCATCCGCGTAATTGAGTCGATGTAACTTTGTAAAACTGCACTATACAGAAGAGTAACGGCCATTCGTATGAATTTTTTTCTTTTTCTGCACGTACTGTGCCGTATTGAATGTATTGCCGTAGCGAAAGAGAAAAGTTGGAAGAAGACCGCTCCTGATTGGAAGTATACAGCGCGTAGTATGAGGGAGAATCTGCACAAACCTCATTTGATTTGGGCTGTATGTAGCCCTGTAGCAGCGCGGTGAGGGCGTAATTGTCAGACTGGAGTTCGGCGGAGCGCTTTCTTCTGCCGGATATAACGCTGATTGGCAAGAGGACGGGGTTCGAGGCGAGGGCTGCGGCTGCGCCAATCAACGCGACTCCTGCCAGTGCCTTCAGCGCCACTGCCTGTCAACAGCCGGTGAGACATAATTATATTAGAGGCATTGATTGTAAATTTTCCCGCGCTAAGGTAGCCACTGGATACAACGAGCTCATCGCCCAAGCCGAAAAATGAAACAAATCATCCGCCCTCTCAGCCGCTGCCTATATACATCGATAAATAAAGAACTTGGACCGATAACATATACAGGACATGAGCCATAGATCTGACCTTCTGCGTCTGCAGATTGGACGGCGGTCCACCGCTGCCAGGTCCGCCCTCGGCGAAGGGGTAGTCGGTGTCGGTGTCCTGGTTGCTGCTCGGCCCGATGCCGTAAGTGCCGCCGGGTCTAGGCCTGTCGCCGTACGGAGGATAGCCGTAATTCGAGCTCTGGAAGTTACTCGGCCGAGTGTTGCTGCTGCTGGCTCCGTACCGGTCGCCATCGACCGCCGACGCGCCGTAGTTCGAGCTGGGCCTCGACGCTGTGCTGTATCTATGTATGCGGAGGATGTCGGAGGCTTTTTTATTTTATCTCTACTACGGCGACTTTTTGATCTCGACTTGATTAACGTCAGGGCGAGGCCGGATTTGTGCTGATTAATTTTACTGCGATTACTGCGAAGCTTTACGTGCGAGCGAGTGTCGGTATTGATTTATTTTTGATGGGGAATAATCGCGATAGGATTAAAATGAGTAATGGGATTAAATTAATGTCGTACCGGTCGCCCTCGGAAGCGTAGCCTGAATTCGATGGTCTCTGCGCCGAGCTGTACCTAATTGGAGGAAATGTCTTAGTATATATAACAAAGAGCGATAAATTAAGGAGTAAACAAGCTTAAAATTGTACGAGGACGAAGCGGAGAGAAAAGTTGGGTATGTAATAATTAGACTGATTAACAGGAGTGAATTATAACTTTCTCTGCTTATTAGTAGCTGTGAACTTTTCTGTTTCTCTTTTTTTTTTTCAACAAAAACGGAAATTAGTTTACTCGTTCCCCAAGAAGAAACCTCCCAAATCACTTCCGCGTTATAAAAAAGAACGATCTCAATAAAGTCAGATGGGAAGGAAGTATCAAAGGTCAAATTACCTGTCATAAGGGTAACGATTGCGCTGATCGTAGTAGTCCTTGTCCTTGTTGAACCCGATATAGCTCGAGCTTCTCCACCCGTGACCATACCTATGTACGTAAGTGAGTATCAGAATAAAACAACAGTCGAGATAAATCCGAATACAATCGGAGACAGCCGGTGCCGTACCTGTCGTCCGACGGTCTGTTTCCGTGGAAACGTGGCGCGGGTCCAGCGTTGAGGTCCTGCGACTCGGAGCTTGGACTCGACTGATGCTGCGACTTGTCCTTCCCATCCGCGAAGCCATTAGGACCCTGCGATTTGCCCCCGCAACAGCTTGTATCTGCGGACGAGGAGACGCGAAGGGTATGTTAAATTCGTTTTAACGCCGGGGACGTGTACGCTCGAGAGTGTTGCCGATTTTTCGTAATTCTATTGTTGTAAAAAGTAACAGCGCGAGGCAGTTTAGAAAGTCGAAAGAAAGTGAGCGGCTAACGACCCGCTCAGAGATTCACAAGATACATACACAAATCAAAACCTACCTTGCGTGGGTCCAACGGTCCTCGTCTTCTTGGGCACGGCTCTGTCGGTGACGTTATCGTCCACCTCCTCGGTGACCCTCGGAGGCTGGGAATTACCTCTGTAAATCTCTCCGAGCGGCAGCTTCTTATTCCAAGGTGCAAAATCCGTAGCCCTGGGGGGCGTTAGTCGATCGTCGATGATCCTCCTGGCGATTTTGTCAGCCGTACCTCCGGTCAGAAGCTCGGAATTATTCAACGTCGTCGTCGTCGACTCTGCTGTCGTCGTGCTACTCGTCGTTGTCGTCTCCTCTGCTCCCCATACACCGACTGTTACCATCAACAGCATCAACGCTAGAATACTCGACATCTTCATTTTTATTTATTTATACTACGCGATTTTAGATTAAAAACGAGGTGTCCCTCGCGATCTCGCGAAAGAGATCAGTCGAAGCGGTCGGCTCGTGAATTATTCGAAACGTGTATACGCGTGTACAGAAGTGTGCGACGAGTGTCGCGTCGACGGCCGCTTTCGCGCTTTTTATATATAGTGCGCGACATCCTCGCGATGCTTCGACGCGCGCCTCGTTACGCGCCTGCACGCACGAGAGCTCACATTTTTTTTTCACCAAATTGGTATAGGATGTTTCGACAGGTGTTCTTTTTTATGGGTTTCTGCGCGGAGTATATAGGCGAGTGTTTTGGAATTGGGTGAGTTACACATTATTTTTTAGTGTTTGTAACGCGCGTGTGACTCATATGTGCGAGTTGAGTTGTTTACTTTAGAATAGGTAATTATTGAGGTCACTTTTTTGTGTTCAGAGTGTAGGAATGAGATCGTGGCTATTAATCGTATATTTATATGGGATAAATTGAGTCACTTCTTTTTATAAATTCTTATTTCCTTTTGATATACAAGAGACATCATTTATTTAGGACTTATGAAAAGCTAATTTATAACTAATAATGATTTTAGATAAAGAAATCGAACTCTTTATGTGATAAAAAAAATTTAATACAGACGACATTTTACTCCGTTTTAGAGGTTAAGTGCACATATTTTTTATTAGGCCAATTAATTATTATGCATAGAAGTACCCATCAATCGTTTTCAAAAGCAATTTAAATTCATCAAATATTAGTTTTCTCATACAAAAATTTGCAACAGAAACTGTTTGTTAATTCAATAATTATTTGCAAATTAAAATGAGGAAAATGTGATTCTCTATAAGACTCCATGTAAAAATGGAAAAAATACTTTTATTAATATCTCGTCTTAAAGGTATCCAAATGACTCAAAATTTTGCATAAGCTTTTTATTGTTTGTTATTTCTAAATCAGATGAACCTCCTTAATTGGTTGCGGTCCAGCGTTATACAATAGCTAACGGAACTTTACGGAGTGAATAATCACTCCCGACACTTCGAAGCGGCTATAAACAGCCAACAGGATTCATCGTTTCGCGTATAACTAATGGCTGTTATCGAGAGACTGAACCGCTGCTGCTGCCTCCGCCGAATTTCCATGTCTCCCTATCACTGTGTATGCTTCGACGCGGTTCTATCTCATTTAGCTCGATCGATATCCGACGTCTCCTGCTCTGCTCTGTGCAAGTTTCTTTCCATACCAATAATCTAATAAGAGACGATGCATATATAGTATCACTTTCGTGGGATAATAGGTATATCCGAGGACGAGAAGGAAATTTCATCGTGATAAAAACAAAAGTTTATATGCGCAGCTCTCTATAATTAAATAGTGAAAAGCTTGTGCGCGCTCACTTTCAAGATGCGGAAACGCCGGTGTTCCTGTATACGATTCTTATTTTCACTCGACTTTCGCTTGTATACGCATTATAATATACAAAATCATTTTCTTTTACCTACAGACGCGTTGTTGCTGTTGAGTGTTGTGCAAACGTTACTTCGACCAGCGCTATTATACTTTTATTGAGATGAGAGAGGTGTTATAGTGGTGAATAGAGTGTGAGTCAATTAAAGTCTATTGATTAGCGGACAAAAGGGAATAATAACTCTTTTTTCTTTCATATCGTTTGGTATGCATGAGGCGATTATCAAAATATAATACATTGACACAGATTTTCTCGTACACATTATTGCACAAGCGACGTGAAATTATTTGTATATCGCGTATTCTAGCACACCTGCGCATACTATTCTGCAAATTTTAAAATAAAAATGATACAGATAAACGTGCCAATGTTCTAATATTAGTTTATGGTTTTAACATTTTTATACTTGATTCGACAATTAAATAGAGGAAAATAAGAAAAAAAATTCGTGCACTTACAAATAGCTGACACATAACACTCGAAAAAGTGTAGAAAAGAAAAAATCGAGAGTGAATCGTGACTCGCACGAGCATTGATACGAAGATAACGATCGCACACCTCTGCCACACACGATGGCCCGGTTGCACAAAACTGACGCTGGACAATTTGTTCCGCTCGGACTTTACTGTTGCCTCGATTATCTCTCTCTCTTTCTTTCTTTCTCTCTTTCGTCGCGTCACCTCCTCGCGCTCACGTAATTATACGCGCGCAGCAGTCAAGGCGATTTCTTCCTTCTTATATGCGTTTCGTCACATTGTTCCTTGCGTATTTGAGGAATAAAAAGGGTTCCAATCTCATTGTGTCGCTTAAGGTGCAGAGGATCGTGAATGAGAAATTTTCGAGAGATAAAGACAGCCGAGGGTCACTGGCTGGGTGATAATAAATGCTCGCGACTACAAACGTCGAGGAGACCGGCGGATACGTGAGGCAAGTGGGGAGACGGATGCATTATAGCGAAGAAAGGAGGTAAGATGAATTTTGTGCATTTTGCACTGCAGTTTGCTAGGATTCCTTTTTATTTGTAACAAAGATTAAGACTTTCTTCGCGGATTTTTATTTTGGTCACATTCTCATTGTCCATGCCGCAACTGGTAATAGGGATTGCAAGGAAAAGAACTAACATTGCACGAGCAGCATGCTTTGGACTGAAGAAAGACAGAAAAATCACTTCATAAGTGACCATAAAAAGCGCGTACGTCTTGGAGTTGACTTATCGGGCAATTATAGGTAGGCTAGAACTTCGGGCAGATGCTGCAAAGGGACGAAGCATCGGCCCAAACAAAAGGCTGATATTCGCGTGATTTTTGGGGTTCACTTATCGGGCGTTCTGGATACTTTGTTACGTTTTTTCGTTAATCTCACCTACATAGGCTTGAAGAAGACGGAAGAACACGCAATTATAGGTAGGCTAAAACTTCGGGCAGTTGCTGCAAAGGGAAGAAGCATCGGCCCGTACCAGAGGCTGTAAATCGCGTGATTTTTGGGGTTCACTTATCGGGCGTTCTGGATACCTTGGCACGTTTTTTCGTTAATTTCACCTACATAGGCTTAAAGAAGACGGAAAAACACGCAATTATAGGTAGGCTAAAACTTCGGGCAGTTGCTGCAAAGGGACGAAGCATTGGCCCGAACAAAAGGCTGATAATCGCGTGATTTTTGGGGTTCACTTATCGGGCGTTCTGGATACCTTGGCACGTTTTTTCGTTAATCTCACCTACATAGGCCTAAAGAAGACGGAAGAGCACGCAATTATAGGTAGGATAGAACTTCGAGCAGTTGCTGCAAAGGGACGAAGCATCGGCCCAAACAAAAGGCTGTAAATCGCGTGATTTTTGGGGTTCACTTATCGGGCGTTCTGGATACCTTGGCACGTTTTTTCGTTAATTTCACCTACATAGGCTTAAAGAAGACGGAAAAACACGCAATTATAGGTAGGCTAAAACTTCGGGCCGTTGCTGCAAAGGGACGAAGCATCGGCCCGAACAAAAGGCTGATAATCGCGTGATTTTTGGGGTTCACTTATCGGGCGTTCTGGATACCTTGGCACGTTTTTTCGTTAATCTCACCTACATAGGCTTGAAGAAGACGGAAGAACACGCAATTATAGGTAGGCTAAAACTTCGGGCAGTTGCTGCAAAGGGAAGAAGCATCGGCCCGTACCAGAGGCTGTAAATCGCGTGATTTTTGGGGTTCACTTATCGGGCGTTCTGGATACCTTGGCACGTTTTTTCGTTAATTTCACCTACATAGGCTTAAAGAAGACGGAAAAACACGCAATTATAGGTAGGCTAAAACTTCGGGCCGTTGCTGCAAAGGGACGAAGCATCGGCCCGAACAAAAGGCTGATAATCGCGTGATTTTTGGGGTTCACTTATCGGGCGTTCTGGATACCTTGGCACGTTTTTTCGTTAATCTCACCTACATAGGCTTGAAGAAGACGGAAGAACACGCAATTATAGGTAGGCTAAAACTTCGGGCAGTTGCTGCAAAGGGAAGAAGCATCGGCCCGTACCAGAGGCTGTAAATCGCGTGATTTTTGGGGTTCACTTATCGGGCGTTCTGGATACCTTGGCACGTTTTTTCGTTAATCTCACCTACATAGGCCTAAAGAAGACGGAAGAGCACGCAATTATAGGTAGGATAGAACTTTGAGCAGTTGCTGCAAAGGGACGAAGCATCGGCATGAACCGGAGGCTTTAAATTACGCGTTTCTTGGGGTTCACTTAACGCGCGTTCTCAGTACGTTTACACGTTTTCTCGTTAATCTAGCCTTTATATAGGCTCAAAGAGAATCTTATCTGCGAGAATGAAGTAATTTAATTCCCTTTTTTGCAATAATAATTTGCTTCAACACGGAACAAACAATATATGAGGGAATAGAAAGCTACTTTAGTCCCGCATTTCGGGGAATATAGTTGCTATTATAGTTGAGCCGTGAAAAAAAATATTATTAGGTTTTACATGCAAGGATTCGTCTATTGTTTATCGAATTTCGGAAAAACAATGGACACAAACAGCAGAAAATTTTCATATTATAAACGGTCTCATCTATTTTTGTGTAAAACATTAATTTCGAGTCTAAAAATCGTTCGAAAAACTTGAGCGGCAATTTTTCTTCGACGGTTATGCCCATGTATACATAATATCAAAACACACACCGGCCTTTTACGCAGCTGAGAAAAAAAAATCGATACTCCACGCGGTAGTACGCCCGATTCAATATAACATCGCAATACAAATATCGAAGAGCTCGATTCCTCGCACGCACGGGGTGAAAATCGCTGCGTCGCTACACATCCGCGCGCACGGAAATTGGAAAAATTCCAGGTGTGTGAGCGTGGGAGGAAAAAAATACGGTGCTATGCACGAATCATCCCGTGACACGACGATCGACGAGATACGCCGCGAGCTTTTAAGCTCGGGGTGTGTTAATATACGCTCGAGCTAGCTCAAAGCTCACGCTTCATTCCGGGAGCTGTTCACGTGACAAAGACATCGCGAGCTTCTGTGTCCGTGAGTGTGAACGCTTCCCTGCCGGCGCTTTTTCCGACGGAGTGAATACGATCTCTTTGAAGTCGGGTGAACTTGCCGGATGGCAACTAAAAGAGAGTATAGTGAAATTGGGTACGGTTTTTTTCAAAATTTTCAGTAACGATACCTGACGATCTGCTTTGACATTATGAGCAGAGAGTTTTGAGGTGCTCACAGGTCGTTGCGCCTATGCGTGATTAATTGCATTTTCATCGGCATGACGGAGACGCTTTTAAAAATGCGCAACTCATTGTTCAGACAAACTGCAGCCGCAGAGCCACCTCCGGAGGTGTAAAGTAACCCCTTTATTCCTAATATTCTTTCACTTACGGTTTGCGTTACCTCGCGTGGCTCAGTGTATACACTTCAGCGGCTATCGTATTTCAGCCCCTCGTGCAGAGATAACAACTTTTCTGTGCTCCGCGTCCGTAGGACTTATATATTCAATTACGGATTCCAGCCCGAAAGTTAAATCTCAAAGCCGGACTTTTTGAAACTACAGCGTTAAAGAAACGACTACGTTGTGTATTCATCGTTGAAAATACAACAATAATACATATAAGGGCGGGTGTGCCTGGCCTATTTTTGGGAGAGAATATGCGTGCAGTCGTATGCGAGAACTTTTATATTTCCCTCGATGCTTTGCTATAGTGGTTCGCTTAAAGTTTCATTTGGACAGGCCGCATAAAATATTTCGGCCGTTTTTCCTCATCAGGAAGGAAACGCATCGGTCACGAACTTCTCGTCCTACATCCTCTCAATGTTTAACGTACGTGTAACTTTCGTAGACAAATTTATGGCGCGCTTTATTCTCCTCCGAGATTGAGGTCTCGTAAATTTTTCAAATCAATTCCTATTCAAATACGTTTCATCAATTTCTGAAAACTGCCTGCACATAAACGTAACAATTCAGTTTATACGCCCAATGTAAATGTAACGTTCAGATTAAAAGTTTGCAGTAACCATAAAAAATTCGATCAGCTCTCGTTCTCGCAATACAAATACAACGTGTCAAGTGTCGCTGGAAATTGGCTATCCGCTCACCGCACATTCCCTTGTCTAACGACATAATCCGTTCCATAAACAGGAAGATAAAACTTTCGCAGATCGTACACAGGCCACAACGCCCGTACTGTATTGCTATACGTAACGCCCATGCGAAAGCATAAAAATAGTTTATTCATCCAGCGGCGCGCGCTCGCTTGACATCAGCAATTTTCTCCCCCTCGTTCTCTCTCAGACAAATCGCAAGAGCAGGAGACAAGACAGTCGGCGGAAAAAGACGATCTGCTCTGTGTAGGAAAGCATCCGAGATCCCGTACCTGGAATCTCAATTCATTCCAACGCGTCCCCCTATACATATCTCGATCATCATCGATCCGGCACTTGAGAAGAGGAAGTCGTGTCTCAAGAGGAAGTCGTGGCGGGTGTGGAAACAGCTTATACATATACCTAACCCTCCTAACGTATACGCGAAACTGCGCGTTATCAAGCGCACAGCCATTATACACAGACACTATAGCTCAAGCTCGTAAAGCCATGCACGCGGCAATTTGTTCCGCTCGGACCGCTCATAATCGGCGCGTCGCCCTTTTGTGCCTCGAAATGGGATCTCGAGCATCTCTCGCTCGCAATTGCCGAGCGCTCGCGCAATTCCGCGATTGCGAGAGTAGAGTCAAAAAAAGAGGCTCACGCGCTGTTGTACACATCAGCGAGAGACGAGTTTTATGTAAAAGGGAGTCAGTAGGGGAGGCTCTCTGGAGTGGCCGAGAGAAAGAGAAAAAGCCGGAAGGGAAGAATGGAACGACGTAGACGACGGCTACTGCACACAGGCTTTTCTCGACGAAAAGCCGGAAGAAGAATGAGGAAGCAGTAGGCGTTGCGGTGCTGCTTTTCGGGCAACTGCTGAATTATTATTTACATTGTGTATTATGTACTGCAGTTTATGCATGATGTGATGCTTTTTTTTATTCGCTCGTAGACGTTGCTACATGAGCTGAGCTGGACGCGCGCGAGGTCGATGCACCGCTGCAGAGTTGAAAATATTGCGCAGTTCAAATCGCTGCGCATAGGGCTTCGCGGCGGAAAGGGAATCCGTAATAATATAGACGCACATATCTGCGTTGCTTTTATTAGTGTGCTATTGTTTTATTCTGTAGCCTACGATATTTTTTATGCAAGTGTAACCGGCGAGAATTTTTTTTAGGAGGTAAGAGTACAAGCAGGCGTACGAGCAGCTTTGGGATATTAAGTTAATACGCCGGAGACGCAGTTCTTGCTAAGCTGTAAGATTATTTACAGAGCCTCAAGGGATCGTAGTAATTACTGCATATTTCTGATGGGGGAAACGGAAAAAGAATTATAAAAAGCCATGTCAGACGAATTATCAACGTTATTCGGATAGACACATATAGGCATTTATGCGAAAGATTTTGATGAATCAAAAACTTCTGCTCAGCTTTCTGATGGATCATTAAACAATTTTCCACCAATACATGGACGCCATCTTGCTATTCGATTACAAGGTGCAGTTATAGTACGAGCGACTCAAGCTAGACTCAACGAAAGGCACTTTTGGCATAGGTGGACTACCGCGCTATATATATACACTGACCGCGCAGATTTCAGTTGAGGGAAACGGTACGCCACCTATGTTCGCTGGCCAGAGACTCGGAGAGGTTTATAGGCGGCGAGGAAAGAGCCAGGCCAAAACTGTTCAGTTTCGTAGTGTACCGCAGACCCCAACGCCAACGCACTGATCAAAGTTAAATTCAAAAGTTTCAAATAAAATATTTAATATAAATAGCGAAAAGACAGCAATTCAGACAGCGAATATCAATCAATCATTTGAATTAAAATCCTTTCAATAACTATCTATCGAAATCAAAGCCGCGCTCGTTAAATTAAAGAAGCCCCGCAGAGCAGCGTATCGAATACCCGCGCAATAATACATTTTTCTCGGAAAAGGTAATAAATTTCGCTTCGGAATTTAAAAGCCACGCAGCCGTATAGTCACGCGAAAACAAAGGGAAAACCAGTCAATCAGTACAGATCGAAGCCCGTCATGCCCATATAACGCGTTCGCTCAATGAGCGATAAATAAAAGCTCGCGCGCAGCGTTACAGGCTCGATTTACCTCTCCGATACATCGATATAGGTAATCTCGTCCTGCCGCTGGATATATCTCACGGCACATTTGGCCCAACTATAACAACATCATAGCCGAATTTACCGGCTCATCAGTTGCGGCCTTACACACACCCCCCGGACGAACGAAAAACCAGAGCCAAAAAAAGGACGAACAGAGAGAGAGAGAGAGAGAGAGAGAGAGAGAGAGAGAGAGAGAGAGAGAGAGAGAGAGAAAGCAAAGAAAAGAGCAAGACACAGCGGGCGAAAAGAAGAGAAACGACTGTACCAAGGGGGTGGCTCTCTTATATAGAGTATACACACGGTGAATATATATGTATACGAGATAGAGAGAGAGGAGGCCGCAATCAATACGCACATCAGTACGCGCCCGCGCTCTCGGTCCAGCGCAGCAGCAGCGCAGCTCTCTCTCTCTCTCTCGCTCTCTCTCTTTCTCTCTCTCTCTCTCTATTTCACCCCTCGCGTCGGCCTGGCAACGGCGCCGGGTATACACCTCGCGCATGCGTTCCACCCACGACCTCTTCTTGGTATACCTATATGTATATACGCGCGGCTGCTCTGTATGTGCAGTGTCTCGATGATGGAGCGAATTCGTCCTCGCTGATTCGAGTGAGAGAGAGAGAGAGAGAGAGAGACGCGACGAAGGGGGAGATATATCCGATCGAGGGCTTCTCTCTCTCTCTCTCTCTCTCTCTCTCTCTCTCTCTCTCTCTGTATATAGTTACGGGGGATGAGGGCGGTTGGAAAATTTCGGGAGGGAGCTGTCTCTCTCTTGGCTTCATATTGCCGTGGATTTTTAACGCGACGAGACGAGAGGGCCCTCGTATGCGCGCATTCGCATAAAGTGACGCTTTCGCCGCGGCAGTTTGGCCCAGTTTCTTTATGGCTTTTGTTGCCCCGCTGCATCCAGCTCTTCCTTCATTTTTTTTAATAATCTCTCAGCGACTCTCGCCGTTTTCATCGCGCGGCGAGCCATATCTCGGAGCTTTATCGTTTGCATCGCCCCCGAAACGACGTCGCGTTATGCATAGGTATATATGCAACGCGATTATGTATCCTCTCTCCCGACTATACATCACTCTCGTAGACGCGTAATCAACGCGTCGCAGTCGATTAAAGGCGAGTCGAGCCTCGATCAATCCCGAAGCTCCGTGTATTTACCCAGCCGAGACGCCCCTTGGATTACATGTATCATATACACGTGTTATCTGTCAAGCAGTGAAGGAGTCAGTTTGAAGGTCTAATTTCAAATCAGCTTTTCCACCGGCCGGCTGTGTGCGCGTACGTCTTAAAAATAAATCCGCCGGCGGAGCTTTTCACTCCGCGCTATGTGGTCCGGCGGGGACGACGTTAAAATAGAAAATCCTCGGACGGCTCTGCAAACAGCCCAAATGCGGAGCCCAGGAAAAAAGCTCTGCCCTATAGGATTTCCAAGTCTATATACTGTATACACAGGTGCATACAGACCGCATCGAGCGTTACGATCGCGACGCTTGATTAGAGAAGTCTATAGTTGCTATACATACAGTCCACAGCTCCGTATTGCACGTCAAGTGCGCGTATTGCGTCGACGCATCTTTTCATCAGTATAGCTATATACAGCGCGAAACAAGGCCTGTACAAAGAGCGCGGCCGGATTAAATAATAGGCGCGGGAGGGATGATTTGCATCAGTATGCGTGGCGCGCTCAGCCGAACGAAAAAGCTCTCGGCCCGCAGATGCTCCGCGACGAGGCACACATGTAGCGCAATTCGCATCGGGGGCTGCACGTGTACGCGACTCGAATTATTATGTAGCCAGTGTGTCTGTGTATGAAAATGTGTTGCAGTGCAACGTAGCCGCATGTGTGCGCGCGCGCATACAGAGTCGGAACGGAATATATACATATAGCTGTGCTCCCCTACTCTACGTATATATATGTATACAGAAAGCAGAGCCGCGCACGTGCGAGGGTGCGCTTGGCTGGTCTACAGGGAGCTTCTGTCTCTCTCTCTCCGTCGGCTTTGATCGTCCGAGTTTGATGGGCTTGTGAATTTTTGAAAATTTCAAGTGACACGACGCGATACGAATTGTTGATTGTTGCATAATTGTTATAATAATCTGCCAGCATGTTGTGTATTTCGAAAGCGGATCTCGATGCGATACTCTCCCGCGGTCGAGAGTCGGAGCATAACGAGGGGGGAGAAATTCAATAATGCCGCTAATGAAACGGCGATATATTTCGCCTGAATTTTTGATTACAGGCCCCGGGGGCGGCTCGAGCTTTTAATCAAGCGCCCACCAGTCAGCTCCCGAAAAAGTAATAACGCGCGTTCGGCGTTTATATTGCATATTTTCTAGAACCGCCTCGAAACCAAACGTATGTAGGCAACACGTGAATAAACAAAACAAAAAAAAAAGAAATCCAGTAAAAACTCGAACCGAATAAAAGCCCTCCATATAATCCCTCCTCACCGAGCTTTTCCGCGAAAAGCTCCGTATAGAGAGTCAGCCGAAGCTTTCGGCGCGCGCAGACGTACAGTCGCGTCGCTTCTCTCTGTATAGTGGCGTTTAGGGGGGGCTTCCTCGGCGCAGCTTTACGCGCCTGCGCCGAGGCCCCGAAGCAACGGCGGAGCAGATACACCCCCCTGCAGCAGCAGCGTCTCTCCGTATACGCTCTGTTGACCCGGAGAGTCTGCACTATAGCATCGGCGGCGGTGGCGGCAGTCGCAGCCGAGGAGGAGACCGAGCCGAGCCTGTGTATATGTGTGTCTCTGTCTGCGGGCCGAAGAGAAGAGAGAGAAAAAAAGAAGAAACGCGACGCGCGAGTGCCAGTGTGAGAAAGAGCGCGTCCAGTAGAGAGACACACACTCGCGGGGGTGCAATGTCCGCGAGTTAACCTGTGCTGTAGAGCAGCGAGTATGTGCAGTATTCGGAGACAGTAGGCGATTTACCGAGGACTCGAGGCTTCTTCGCATCAGACGTAAGTGATGGAGGATACACTCCCTACTGTGTGTCTGTGTGTCTCTCGCGCAGCTTCCCTGTGTCTTATTATCCCTGGACAAGCGGGAGAGGGAGATGTGCACGGGGTTTTCTATTAGGGAATGTGCAGTAGGCTTGATTCTTTTTTCAATGGGATTCGTTCGGCTTTTTACGTGATGAGATGCGCGGGATATTCCGAGTTCTCTTTGGATCAGAGTTGTTTGTGCTTTATGTTTTAAAGAGCGAGTTTACGTTTTATCTTTACGATAAGAAAGATGCGAACGCTGAGTCAGATACAGCACTTCTTTTCAAGCCGGCTTTCACAGCTAGATCGAGTCCCCGCGAGAGTCTGCTGCGGCATCTCCATTCTTTATTTACGTTCCTTTGTTGATAAAAATGATTCATTTCATTTCCACATTAAGTAACTACTCGTATTGCATAAATCAAACGTTTAATTACTCTCGAACAACCGGGCATAAACGTCAAGCTTTCCCACCAGCGCTTCATAAAAGAGTTTTTCATTTCGGCCGATTCTTTGTCAGATTTTCACGTGTGCACACACGGTGCAGAGCTTGCAAGAGCGTTTCGGCTTTGCGTCAGAATTTCCCTTTTATTTCCCACTTCATCCGTCCTAATTGTACCAGGGTCTTCTTCCGCTGCATCGGATTCTCGTCAAACAACACTCGTGTTTTCTCCTTCCAACTGCGGGCTGGCGTTTTATACCTGTGTGTGTGTGTGTGTGTGTGTGCAAAACAGTCATAACGAGCTGATATGTCAGGTTTGAATATAACCTCGAGGCAATTACGATACAAACAAAACTGGATCAATATTAACGTATCAGCGCGCAAAGATTATCCGCCAGTATATGGTTACTGTAATTTACTTTTCGTAGCACAGTGTGCACCCATATACTGTTGCCATCTTATCGGCACGACTTTTTTTATCCGATGCATCGCTCTTCCTGTGTATAACATGTGAAATTTATACCGGGTAATTTTGCACGCTATTTTCTTTGGGCTTTGTTTCGTGTTGTACTGGTTTTTTTTGCTCGCTGTTTGAATAAATTATACTGCACTACTGCCATCAGTAGCGTGATGGTTTTTTTTTAAAGCTATATACTTTTGTGTTTTACGCATGTATTTTCTCAATAATTCACCTTCCAAAAATGACACGCAATTCATTCTTCACTCCATAGTAATTTGTAGCTTCCCGAGCGTCGTACACCATTGATTACAACTTTCCAACTCTTTCCCGCACAGAACACTTTCCTCGTGTACAACCACGAGTACTACTAACCTCATGATACTGACTGCGATTTATTTTTAAATCCATAATACTGTACATAAGCGAAGTACATACGCGATCGAAGACAACCGTCTGCGCGAGGTCATGACACGATGTTTTTTCAAACGCTTCCTACGATCGGACACTTACAAATATATACGGCTGTAGTTGTGAGCTTGGGATTACCACGAGACTCGGAGTCGCGAGAAGTGTGGTTTAAGTGAAATAACGCGATTTGTGTCAGCCATTTCGGTGTGAAATTGTATCGTTGTTTAAAATTTATCGCTTCGACGTCGAGCTGTGTATTCTACTCGCGGATATATATATATATTCTATACGTTGGAATATTTCGGTGCGCGGGGGTGTATGCATTCTCTTTTTCTGCTCATTTCGCATTCTAAATCTTCCCTATACAATCGTGTATACTATTTCACTTTTCACAAGACGTTCGTTCGCGTATTCTTACACACGCACAGCCAGTGTATTATTCATATTTTTCCAGAATCAACGAACCAAAGCTCGACCATCTCCACGGTATATAGTAGTCGCGGAAAAAACATTTCCGCACCCTCGCACAGTGAGCCAGGGACCAGTTAAACAAGAGAGATTTGCGATAACCGTACACAGGATGATGCAGCCCCTCGGCACTCGGCACTCGCGTACAAAACTGCTCTCCATTTTCGAAAATTCTCCCGCTCTTTCTCTCGTCCTCCGGCGCTCTTAATTTCTCCCCCTTCATCCTTTCACCCTCTCGTCGCGTTCACCCCAACGGAATACAACATCCCTTCGCTCTGCTTTTTTTTCGCGCTGCAGCATCGTTTGCACACACACACACACATACGTTATTCTCTCTCTCTTAGAGAGTAGAGACACGAGCGTCTCTCGTTTGATTTTCCCCGAGTGCGGTGTGGATGTATTATTCAAAAAGTCGACCGCACACAGAAGCGCGGGGGGCACTTCTTTGTTTACGCTGCAACAGCCGGGTAGTCGCTTTCGTTATTGCACGCAAATCGTTAATAATTACAGCGACGCGAAGCCGCGAGAGCTCTTTCTCTCTCTCTCTCTCTCTCTCTCTCTCTCTCTCTCGTGCACGTGACACAATTTCGCGCTTATTCTTCTCCGCGACGACGGCATATAGCAGCAGCAGCTGCTGTTTTTCTATTGTATACTCTATAATGGAACACGTATACACTTTGACGCCGATGCGAGTCTGTGTGTACGTATCGACGAAACAATGAGAGCAGCGAAGCTCATCAATATTAATGAGCCGTGTTAGATCGGTGCCGATTCGCGCATAATTTTCCCCCTCGGATTTTAATGCGCTCGGCGCATGATTCCTGAGGAGAGAGGATGGATTTTCTAGGGTTAGAGAGCTCTCGATCGATTGCCAGCCTGCTGAGCGCGATTTATAGTTTCGACTCGCTTTATTTATCGCCGTCATTTTTTTTATCGCCCGCGGAGCACTATAATATATATGTTTCTTTTTTCAACGAAGACGCTGTAGCTCGAGACGTACGGAGTGTTTCTGGATATAGGAATTGATTTTAGCATTTTTCCGGGTTTTCGATCTCATAAATGCATACACGGGAATTTCAGCGGGCGATACGGTTACGTTTCCTGAATGGGGGAGGTGCGAGTGTGTATGTATCGCCATTGGCTACTTCCTTGCGTGGAATACACAAATGATCGATAGTAGTGAGCGTGAATGTTTGATGAGCCGTGCGTGCGTGAAACTCAACGGCGCTAATTCGTCTATGTAAGCGAGTTTTTACGCTATTTCGGGCCGATGCGCGGAAATAACTGTGCGGAAATAATGGGATGATCGAGCGTTGCGTTTCTATGAGGTGATCGATTAATAATCTTACGACGATTCGCTTTTAGTTACACAAGCTACTGAGAAAAATAATTAGCTGCGCTGCCAACGAAAATACTGCACCTATTGTTCGGTATAATTGAAATCCAGGCGAAGCTCTGTACTGTATATACAGTCGATGCGCCAGTATAGCCGTTATAAAAAGAGCATTACAAAGAAAACACGGTTTCGACGTATATATACGTCGTATCGATCAGTTTGTATACTAGTAGTGAAGTGCCGCTACAAAAGCAATTATCGCGCTCCGCTGTACACTCGCCGAAAATTAGTCTCTGCTCGCATTACCCGCGCCTTTGTGAAAAAGCTCGATCGAAAGCTCTTGAAAAAGTCACACACATCCGCGTTCCTCATCTATCCAATCACGTATACAAAGATACAGCTGAGATTTCAATAAGAGCGAAAAATCCTCTCATACTTCGGCATCAGTGTAGGGGAAGCCAAAATGGCCAGCTCTCGCTCGGCCGATAAGCCGATATTCAATATAAAATTCATTCTCGAATCTGATTAATATATTCCGGTCAAGTTCGACACACGGAGTAGTCGCTCTCTCCCTCAGCTCTCCCTTCAACCCGACGTATGCAAATGCGTTGTACACTTTTCCGCTTTAAAAGTCGATACCTATACCACCGCACTGCTCTCTCTCTCTCTCTCTCTCTCTCTCTCTCTCTCTCTCTCTCTCTCTCTCGAAAGAAGGGCCCCCGCAAGGCATCTAGGCGCGCTAAAACCACCGAGCGCACGTCACCCCTACATAGCCGGGCGCTTCGTCTGCTCGTTTTATCTCCCGGCAAATATACGTACATATATAGCGTATAACGCGCCTGCTATAGGGGGAGGACTGAAAAGTTGCGCTCTGATGCTTTGTCGCTGTCGCTGCAGGGAAGCAGGAAAACGTCGTCGCGGCTTGTATCTTTTCTGCCTTTTGATAGCGCAGTCACAATGACGCGTTGTTTTAATAGGCTTATGTACAGACGGTGGTGTGCGTTTTTTTTTCGTCGGTGCGAAGGGTGATGTGTAGGATTGTGTTGTTTCGAGAGGTGGTTTTATATTTTACATAGGGAATATTATTTTTTGACGGCTCTGTTTTGGCTGCTCGATTATTGTTTCGCCGGAAAAGGGATGAGGAGGGAAGTGTTCTTTGTGGATGTTCCATTCATAGGACTTTTTGGCTTTGTTTTATTCTTTATTGAGAGAATTGTCCTTTAAAAGTTATTTACTTGGTGTTATAGTGATCGGGAGTTTTGCCTGTACAGAAAGCTGTATATATGCATGGTGAAAAATAACGAGGCTTTAAGAGGCGTGCGCCGTAAGCCACTGAATATTTATGACTTATCACGTTTGCTCCACATCTGATGTATTAATAGGCAGTGTTGCTGTTTGCATGCACGAAATCTCCGCACTCGATCTGCATGGTCTTTAAGGATAAAGAAAGCCACTTTATAGCTGCGAAATTTACCTACCATTAGCTTATTTTACGATGCTTTATAATCGTATCTTGTCCCAACAATCAGTGATTCAAGATGTGGTACATTTTTATGATCTTTGATGCAGCGAATGATTGAATTCGAATTTAAAATTTCATCACACAAATATAAGAAACTTGATCTATTTTAAAATGTCTACTCCACTGGGAAGTGTAGTAGCGTATAAAAAGGGCAGAGCAAAATATATTGACCTCCTTACCTCGTTTTAGCGATATATACACAGGTTCCTAGAGTAGCTGGCCATATATACACTCGAAGAGGAAATAATCAGTTTGAAATCTTTCCAAGTAACGCAGATAATATACGATCGTAAATATATCGATTTTGTTCGAATTAAATTTTTCAGATCTCATTCCTCATTGTTTGTCAGCCTTGGAGTATATTACATGTCTTGCTGTTCCCGGACAGCATCCACTTTGGAGAACAAGTTTTCTCACGAGTCTCAGAAGTGCATACCCCTGTGCATATCAGTCAAACCAAAACCACCACCCACAGTATATCCGCACAATTTCCCAGGATCAAAAGCCGTCCTTCGGCGCACTTGTCCCCGCACGGCTGACATAAAAACCAAGCCACTTATCCGTCGGCGCGTAAAAGCCCCAGCGAAATCGTCGTCGAGTGCACCTGCACCGCGTGAAATTTCATCAAATCGCAAGCCTCAGCCTCGCGCATACCTACCTACATCGAAACCTACTTGCTGTAGCGAGTTTTTCCTCGCTTTTCCGGCGGTGCACGCACGACGTATACATAATCCACAAGCGCGCGAGAGAGAATAAAGAAAAGCGGCGGGAGGCTGTGCTGTGCACGCGCAAGAGGGAGCAGCACGAGTGCGCGCGCTTAGTCGTGATTAATCGGCGCTCGCATGTGGGTCACGAGTTGCAGAGTCGCGCGCGCGCGCGGAGCCTAACGAGATAGAGGGTTTACCGAGCTCGCCGGCAAGCCTATTAAAGAGGTCTCGCTATACATACTCCTCCTCTTCAGACTCTAGCTTCTTCCTCTCCCTCTTTCATCTCTCTCTCTCTCTCTCTCTCAGGTGTGTGCACGTGTGTACAAGATGAGGGCCGCAGGGATGTCTGTGGCCGCGGGCTGAGTCTCAGGGATACGAGCCCTGTAACACACTCTTCCCGTGATTTTTTCCGCAGGAGCTGCCGAGAGAGCAGGATTTTTCTCCCACACTTTATTAACCCTTCTCTCTCTCGAGAGAGAGAGGCAGCCAAATGCGCCGTTCGCGTGCCGCGAGCTTTTTTTCATATCGGCGGCGCATGAAATGAAATTCCGTGAGGGGTGCACAGGTGCCCGGGCGCCGGATCTGTGTATTGTGCATGCGCATTGTTGATCGTCGGACCCTCGGCGTTTGTTGTTTGGAGAGACATCGCTTTTAATGAAAAATGTCCGGATATGGATAACGCCGCGTATACAGCTCGAACGGGAAATATACTACTATTGCGGATACAATGCGTGTGTACGACTTTTATTGAAAAGGGCACAATAACACTATAGTGTATATCTTTTATTAAAAAAATTCGAGTGTGTATACAGAGACCGATCCCCCGAAGAAAAAGTCGCAGACGCGCGTCTCCTCTGCCCCTCATACAAATTTATAGCTTTTCCTATTTCCTTTCATATACAATACGAGGCTGCGCAGCAGAGCTTGTATCCCCGGCAGATCGAAATCTAAAATTCTATCAGCGTACCGTCTTTGTGTATAAGACGCGTTACAAGTGCCAATATTATATCCTCTCTCCGCTCGAAAAGTCTCTACCATACACACACCTCCGCACTCTTATTCCCTTTTTCCCTCTTATAGCCGCGCGACGTGCACACGCCGGCCACTAAACTTTCCCGCGCTGAAAGTCGAGCTTACGTGAGCTTACGCTTCGGCGAACACGTGCGCGGCTGCACCAATGAGTTCGAGTAAGTAATGCTCGAGACAGGTCCGATATTGTCGAAGTGAAGAGAGGGATAAGTCGTTGCGCGCATTGTGTTTGAATGCTAATGCAGTGCGCGGAAATTTCGCTGTACTTTGGTACGCGCCGGCGCACATTAGTTCGTCGCCGCGACAAGTGGATGATGGATGGGCCATAAGTTGTATACGCGAGAACGCGTGTGACGCATATGTGGTTCTGGATGGATTCGCCGTTCCTGTCGCGCGGGGCTCAGTTAGAGGATGATTAATTGTTTATTGTACATGGGCCCTTTTTCGGATACGTTTCGTCAGGCGCATTCCGCACTGCAGCCGCGTGAAATGCGCGACGGAGTGATGTATCGCTGGTTTTGTGAGTGGAGTACGGTGTAGGCTTTGATTAGAGAGCCTCTCTCGGTGACAAGGATTCGGAATTTTGCGAGCGGTGAATAACGTGTGTGAAGGTTTTTTAGTTTTACACGAGGTGCTTCCTGGAGATTTATTCAGCGCATCGAATTATATCGAAGTATATTATGCGCAGCGAAGGCTGATTTTAACATCTCCTTAATTGAATTTTAGCCGACCTTTATTAGGCAAATTCGCGTTGGAAGGTCGATTATTAAAGTATTATAGGTGAAATTCAATTTTATGCTGGCCGTAGTCGAAGGTTGAATTACTATGCGTTTTCGATGTACAGCTATACGCTGCTTAATTTCGAATAATGTAACGTAAACAGCATATTGCAAAGTCACTATAATAATAGCTTCAGCGTTGACTAATTGAAGATTAATTCGGCACTAAATCGAAAATTCATGAAATTCGGGCGCCAACCCGCTAATCGAATCAGAGCGCAAACACGGCCTCTAATTCACGCATAATCCATAAACAGTAACACAATAAGCCAGAACAATTTCCAAGCGCAAAAAAAGGATGTTAGGAAACATAGCGGATCTCGGAGCGCGCGAACCCGGAAAAATTTAAACGTCCAATTATATCGAGTTCCGCCGCACGGAAAGAACGCACACAGCGTCTTGTGCCTCGTCAGCAGTATAGTGTATATATTATCAGCGGCAGTATAGCAACCTACGAACGTCTTCGTCCGAGAAATGCCTAACCTCGCTTTGAATGGCAAGAGCAAGCTACCTTGAATAAGGTTTCTCCTCGCTGCACTCAAGTGACCTCCTACATATTCCAACTCTCTTTCTTTCGCGGAACACGGCATTGCCCCCCGCGCGCGACGCGCGACTCTTAATTATCCCCCCGGCTTGGTCTTCTTCTTCTTCTTCTTCTTCCTCTTTCATCTTCCGAGCAGCTTATACTTCTTTTCTAAGCTCGTGATTCTGTGTGGAATAAGCAGACGCTGCCATACGTCGATTTGGAAAGCTTAACCGTTTGCGCATGTTTTAGTAAGATTGAATCTTCTATTTTGGACTGATAATTAATTATCATCAGAAGTTAGAATCCGCTTAGCGAAACGAAAACGCATAGTTTGAGCTAAAGCAGGCGGACAGAAATTGGCTTGTCGAGACTCGGCTGTTAGGACCGTCTACATTTCTTGCTGCTCAGAGGAAATCGAGTTAAATGTTCAAGCGCCTAGAGCATGGCCAAACTGATCCTTAATCGAATATATATTTAAGCACTCTGTTGAATCATAAGTTTAAGTTCTTTTCACGCAAACAATATTTGACGATAATAAAACGTTTCTCTTTCAGCGTAGCTGGCGACGATGTGGAGCTCGGTGACGGCGGCCGGTGTGGAGAACGGTCCGGCGCCGCCGTCGCGCAGTAAGCACAGCGCGACTCTACTCGCCGGGCACGTCTACCTGCTGGGCGGTCGAAACGGCAACCTTCCACTCAAGGATCTCTGGCGCTACAGTCTCGGTGAGTAGCTCCCACTTCTTGTAATACATACTTATTAAAAAGCGTACGTTAACGAGTGAGCTTGTTCTCTTGAGTTTTGTTATAATCAAGAGTCACTTGGCTCTGTAGGAGGGGTTTCCATTTTTAATTATTTCGAAATTAGCGCTGCGCAATCAAAACGCAGTTGTGCGCGGTACGATCGGTAAAGAAGTGCGTTTTCCCGCGTTCAAAGTAATGTCGGGTAGTACGGCACGCTGGTACTAGAGGTCGCCAGCTACTGACTCGCTGTGATCATTTAAATGTTAGTATAGACACGGTGTATTTGCAATGTAAGCCAAAACAAGCGAGGACCCGCTGTTCAATTGTTACTCCGTAATGTTTACAATCGCGACTCCGTAGCTACACTGCGTTCTACAAGGCTTACGAACGAATTTTATAAGGTATGAACGAAAAAATACGTTGTCAATCAGGCATATACGAATCGCACGTTAATAATTCTTGCATTAAATTTTGGGTAGCGCAGATAATCGATAGCAGAGACTGAAAAGGATAGCGAAAATATACAGAGAGGATTGCGGTCGTCCTAGACATAACCTCAAGGCAATTCGCCGGCATCAACGAACCATCGCCACTCGCTCTTGGCATCTGATTTGCTTTCGGTTTTGTCAAAACCGTGCATAAATAGCCGGGTACGACAACACCCGCATAGTTGCGTCATCTTTTGATTATTCCAACGAAAAATATATATCACAAACACAATGTCCTTTTCGAGTCCATTCGGTGGCTCAACAGCAAATCTAAATTTGAATACTACGTCGAGGGACATGTTTGGCGTTAAACCGACGACTAGTATTTTTAGTACTGGCATCTTCGCTGACACTACGACTAGCAGCTTCGTCAAATCCGAAAACAATGCTCCCAGCAAGTCATCCGCTACAGCGTCGACAATTATTTTTGCTACTACAACGACGAATGGTATCTTTGGCGCTAATGCATTTGCACCTCTAACTACTACTAGCACTACTACAAGTACAGCTGCTAGCAGTGTCGAAACTGCCGCTTCTTTGACCACAACTACGGCAAGTACCACCAGTGCAGGATTCGCTTTTGGTATTCCTAGTACTTCGGCCGGTATTGTTGCGACTACGAGCGCCCTTACGACTGCTACTACTTTCGGAGAAATCGCGACTATTACTAATGGAAACTTGGCATTTGGCCAACCTACTTCCACTGCATCTATTAACAATGAACAAGGTATGCCATCAACTTCTTTTGCGGGCTCTAAAGTTCCCCGACGTTTTCGACGTTTGCCTTTCGCAGATATCAATCGTCCGATTACACGGACTACACAGCACTATGAACAACCTCTCGTCGTGAATAATCTAATCGAAGAGGCAGCGGAAACTAAGCAGATTGGACAGTTGGGCGTCGCTATGTCAAGCTACATATGGAAAATACCGAACTTCAGCGATTTATACAAGTCAAGCAAAAACGTCTCTCTGTGCATATCGCCTGCATTCAAGATAGGCGTCGGACAAGGTGAAAAGAGGTGCTCGTTGTATTTGTATCCATTCGGCAGTTCTGCTCGCCTGAAAGAGTACGTATCTGTGTATATAGAATGTCAGAACAGCGTCAACTCCCAAGCGCAGATTAGTTTCTCGATTCTCGATGCTGATTTACAAATCGCGAACGAGACCTTTTCGAGTGTGCTAATGACGCTGCCCGGGCACACTATGAGAACGGGTTGTTCCCAATTTATAAAACGGGATACGTTACTGGATGCGAATAGCCGATTGCTTTCGAACGATACCCTTACTTTGGTGTGCCACGTATCCTTGAGGACGATGGACGTCAGGCCCGTGTTTCCATCGGAGATGAAAATAAACAGCGATTTTGGACACTTGTTGGAGAGCGAGAAATTCAGCGACTTGATTTTGGAAGTTGAATATAAAGAGCTTCAAGTTCACAAGTCCGTGTTGGCGGCGAGAAGCCCGACCTTTCATAAAATGTTCGAAGATGCATCGGGTGCCGCTAACGAGGAGCAGAACAAATTGAAATTGACTGACATAAAGTACGAAGTAATGAAGCAAATTTTGCTATTTATTTATACGGAAAAAGTTGAGGGATTGACTCAACTGGCGAACGAGCTGCTTGTAGCGGCTCACAGATTCAAACTCGAAGATTTGAAAACTCTGTGCGAAGAATCTCTGTTTAAAAATTTGGACGTTGCAAACGTCATCGATGCTCACGTCTTGGCCGAAACGTACGATTCGAAATGGCTGAAGGATAAAACTACGGATTTTATAATCGACAATGCCCATAGAGTGATTAACACTTCGGGGTACAAAAGTTTGGCTGATTCATATCCACGTCTATTGGACGAGCTTTTCTGCGAGATGGTACGACGTAAAATTATTCAACCAATTGAAACACCTGTGTCGTCGTTGTAGACGTTATGACAAATGCTATTCTAGAGTTATCTTATAAAAAGACAAAATTCAAGATTTAAGTGCGCGAAGTTCGTACTTTGAAGTTATAATCAAAAAAATAAAAGTTTATTCGAACCATATATTTACCGAAACTCAAGGTCAGTTGCAAGCTGTGTTTGCAACGCGAAATCGACTTAATCGACGTGATAAAAAAAGTAACGTGATAATAAGTTGTAAAGTAAACGTTATAGTTCCTGGTAAGGTCTAGTTAAGTATCTCAATGATATATTTATAGAAACTTGAACATTTTTGTACTTTTTATAACGAGTTTGTATTCAATGTTGCTTAAATATTGTTATTATTAAAAGAAATAAAGGAGAATTATTTATTATTTCAACAATTTTTTTCATTTCTCATACAAATCGAGTTGAGATCTGATTTATGAAATATAAACCCACCTTGGGAATGATTCGCGCGCCTGCACTACTATCATAAAAGCTCAAGCTTGCATATACACGTGTACCATGCGAATGATACGATCGGTAAAGAGGGGCGCGTTTAACAAACTCCAATTATAGTCATGGCAAGTAAAAGCATTCGTGGTAGTAACACACACTGGTACTAGAGGTCGCCAGTTATGGACGGTGTCATCACGCTTTGTATTTATTGCGAGAAATCACAGTGTCTCGCACAAGGTTGCGGTCTAACCCTATACGTGGCGAGAAGTGAAAGTATTCGGCTATACATAGCATAGCAATTTTTTTGCACAAATATTTCTTGCCGAAAAACTACGTCATATGTGGAAGCGCTAGTGTTCGCAGTTGGTATTCTGATAGAAGGCACGCCCATGTAATTCATGTGTTTAGAGTACCCCAGTAATTATTACTGATGATTTCAGCGGTGTGCATAATATAAAGTCAAAAAAGTAAAGTGTAAAGTAAATACATATAACACGCCGTGTATTACAGACTTGCAGGCGAATTCGAGAAGAGTATGTATTTTAAAAATATATTTTATCAATCAGGTATACGAATTTCATGCGACTCATTTTTATTAAAATTTTAGCGCAGATCACGCTTAAGGGATACTTGACGGAGCACCAGATTATCGACAGCAGAGACTGAAAAGATAAGATAGCCCTATCTTCCTAGATATATCACCTAAAGTAAATTTTGTCGGCACATCAAAACACCGCGCGTATTTTTGACATTTGCTTAGTTCATAAAGTACTAGCAGTACAGAAGCTTCTGCTACACAGTTACAACGTCGAGCAAAATTATGTTTAACACTGGAATAGCGAAGTGTGGATTTTCAAAGGCCTGTAAAAATTCGACATTTGGTGAAAATAACATGTCTCCAGCTGCTACTACGACTACCAGCAGCGTCAAATCCGAGAACAAACTTATTACGGACACATCGGTAGCTAATAATACTACTGCCAATGCAGCAACGAATAGCCCCTTCAGCACTAGTACATTTACACCCCCAACTACTATTGGAACTACCGCTTCAGTCACAACAACTTCTGCTAATATTTTCAAAACTGCCAACGCCAATACGACTGCCCCTACTTCCGACAAAAATACAACTAGTTCCAGTGAAGATTCCTTATTTGGCCGCATTGTTCCCACTGTAACTAGTGATAACGATGTATTCGGACAACCAAAACCTTTATTTGGCCCGGTTCCTCATGATTCTAATCAACATAAGCCTTTATTCGTCGATCTCAACCGATTATTTCCTAATAAAATGGTTCACGAGGCAGTGCAAATTAAGGAGGTCGGACAAGTGGGTGCCGTTATGTCTAGCTACATTTGGAAAATATCAAACTTCAGCGATTTATGCAAATCAAGTGAAAAAGTCGTACTGTGCGTATCGCCGATGTTCATGATCGGTAGTGCCGGACTAGGTGAAAAGAGATGCAAGATGTATCTGTATCCATGCGGTACTTCTACACTTAGCAAAGATTACGCATCTATTAATATAGAATGTCAGAACAACGTCAACTCCGAAGCGCAGATTACTTTTTCGATTCTCGATGCTAATTTACAAATCGTGAACGAGACCTTTTCGAGTCCACTGACCACTACCTCTGATCCAGCTACGAAGATGGGCTGTAGTCAATTTATTAAAAGAGATACATTATTGGATGCGAATAACGGGCTGCTTTCGAACGATACGCTAACTATTCTGTGTCGGATATCCTTGAAGACGCTGGACGTCGGTAGACCGGTTTTTTCATTGAAGATGAAAATAAACAAGGATTTTGAAGGATTATTCGAGAGCGAGAAATTCAGCGATTTCGTTGTGGAAGTCGAAAATCACGAGTTTGATGTACACAGGTCCGTTTTGGCGGCGCGAAGTCCGACCTTTCGTGAAATGTTCGAAAATGCATCGGATGCCGCTAACGAGGAGCAGAACAAATTCAAACTGCATGACGTAAAGTACGAAGTGATGGAGCAAGTTTTGCGCTTCATTTACACGGAAAAAGTTAACGGATTAAATGAACTGGCGAACGAGCTACTCGTAGCAGCTGTCAGATTCAAACTCGATGATTTGAAAGCGTTGTGCGAAGAGTCTCTCTTTAAAAATGTGAATGTCACCAACGTCGCCGATGTCCATGTTTTAGCTGACAAACACGATTCGAAATGGCTGAAAGACCGAACCACAGACTTCATAATCGATAATGTGCATAGTGTTATGAAAACTTCGGCTTATAAAGGTTTGGTTGGTTCACATCCACATCTATTGGACGAGCTTTTGAGCGAAATAGTACAGCGAAAAATTAGTCGGCCTATCGAACCACCAGTGCCATCGTTGTAAAAGTAAAGATTCGAGAACAGAGATTAGAGTAAAAATAAACTTTTATCGCTCATCGGCTCTAGTCGATAAGAGACATGCATTTCATGACACGGATAATCTTTTGCATTTTATAACATTTGCAATGTAAGATAAGTTTAATCAACATATTAACCCCAATAATGTTTACAATAACTGAAAACTATATTATTTTGTACTACATATTTGTAAAGTGATTCGTATTATTACATAGAAAAAAGACTATTAACAAGAATTATTAACTTATCTTGACTACATTTTATTTCCAATACCATATCATTCGATTTCGTTGATGTATTTATTTCCACGGCTAAAGAAAGCGCGATGATTTATGCAGGATTGGGAGTCCGACGCGATTGGAGAGGGCGACTGAACTCACGCATGCTCGGCGTAAGTATACATCCTATAGATTCCCAGCTGTGAAGGGATACTGCTCGTTAAGTCAACGAAATAATTTTCGTCTGGATACCCTCGCTCAAATTAACGCGTCTTGGCACTTTGGGAGCCCTCCGCTATAATTCCGGTAAACCTGAATTACTGCGGGGAAATGAAATGAAATAATGCATTAGTGATGCAATGTCCAGTATAGATGGGGGGAGTTGGAGAAATGCCTAACGCTGTACGAGCCTCGTATGCAAGGCAATGCCTTGAATATATAGGTATTTCGAGTTCCAGCGAATTCAGATAAAAATAAACCATTTTTGCTGCAACAAAAAATATTATAAAAATGAAATTATTTCCCATATAGTAACGGTGTTCTCTTGTCTTTAGCGTTTCGCGTTGTCGGTCGTGTTTCACGCGCATCAGCGCACGCTCCCACCTGCCATGCAACGCGATTTTAATCTGTCAGCGGCAGTCAGATTGTCGCCGCTCTAAAATCACACGTCGCTGCATCAGCGCTGCACGACATGAATGAGTTCGGGTGAGCGAGCGAGAGAAAAATTGCAAGTATATACAGCACGCCTGCAGCGGAACTTTTGAAGTTTGCGTGTCGCGTTTCGGCAAACAGGCTCTACATGGGTATTAAATTGTGCTTCAAGCTTTCGGTACACCGGAAAATAGAAAAACAAAGGAAGATAACCTCGAAATGACCCATGGCGCTTTTTTCTCAACGGTTTGTAGGTTAATTTTTGTTATGTAAACTTCGAGAGAGAGAGAGAGAGAGAGAGAGAGAGAGAGAGAGAGAGAGAGAGAGAGGGAGAGAGCGCGAGATAGGAAGTTTCATGGCTTTTCGGAGAAAAATGAACAAAGGCTTGGGAGGTAGACGCGTGAAAATACCTCTGGTTATCAAGACGATGAAGAAACTCAACAATGTGTCGGAACGGAAAATTTTGATGTACATGCTAGCCAACCGAAAACACGTCAGGCATACCATCAAATCTCAGGTAATTCACTTGACTGTGTCATACGCTGAATTTTTTTTCGCACAGTCATAACGTAAAAATTTGCAGCTGCCACTGATCCTAAAGCGCTTCGAGGAGTTCGGCCTTGTCGAGAAGAGTCCGTTTGGCGGTTATCGGATGATAGAGCCGACGGATGCTCCGCGACGACCGGCTTGCTGCGATTGCACCGACTGCACCGGAAACTGCGGTTACTGTCCGAAAACGAGAGCCAGTCGAGCTTCGCGAGCTCGGGCTGAAAGCAGGAAGCGAAAACGAGGTGGACACATCTGCGGTTGCGCTAGGAGGCGCAAGAAAGCCAAGTAGCGCGTGTGTAACGCGCAGAGAAAGTCTCGTTGCGTGATGATGTCGGTGATTTAGTTCGAACGATGTTACGTGTCATAATTGTGGATTTGAATAAAACGGCGATGCGCAAGCGCGGCTGACGAGGACTCGTTTATGTTTATTGCTTGCAGAAAACAAAGCCGGGCTTTATTTAATTAAAGTTGCTCAGATGAACGCTGAGCTTTCAGTGCGATTGCGCAGACTCTGGTGTATACAAACTGGGTCAGGCTTACGGAAGTTATTAATTATTACACTTCCAGTGTGACCTAACTTCGTGGAACAATTATACACGGAGAAAAAGAGCCGCCAAGCTGACGGTGTGTGCAAGCGGAATTGGCTGATGGTAGCCGTACAATAAAAAGTTTTGGACTGGCACTTATCTCCTGCTGCTTGAACTAGTCGAACTCCTCAGTTTTCTGTAATCGTAAAGACCCTTTTCAATTTCCCTCATCTTACTCTGCGCACAGAATGCAGCTTCAGTCTTTCTAAGGTTGATTTGTAGGCCGCTTTATTTCATACCATCAAAAACGCTATCGAATCGCGCTACGCCGATAAGCGCGATCGGAAAATAAAAGAAAAATCCACTCGTCAGCGAGAGAAAAGCCCGTCGCAGTAATAACCCGTCAAAGCCTCGAGCGAAATCAGCGTAAAAGATAAAAGAGCTAGTCCGCGCGTTTGCCAAACTTCTGCCAAGAGAAGAGCGAAGCGAAGGAGAAGCGTCTCTGGCTCTCTGATGCGACACGAGAATTCAATCCGTCTCCCCGAGACTATAACACTTGTGGGTCAGTAGTTTCTCCGCTCTGGATAGACCCTATCTATATATACTCGTCGACGCAAGTCGAGTACCGTATCTTCTCCTCCTCGTCTTTGTTCGCTCCAGCACTTTTCCGCGGGCTGATCGGCTGCAACGCTGCGCCGATGTGTTATATACCTGTATATAGACGCGGCCGGAAAGTGCAGCGCTCGCCGATGGAGTCGGAGCTTTGTTGCCGAGCACGTTCTCCACTTGGTCGTCGCTCGGTTTCTCTCTACGGTACTTTGGTTTTGTGTACCGAGCTCCTCGATCTTGACTTTTGCTATACCTACTATATGAGCTTGCTGGTTTAGCGAGTTTCGAGGGCAGTGCGCTCTTTAGATGTGGGGCTGAAAGCGAAGCGATAATGTTTTTTTCCGCGAAGAATAGACTTTTAGGCGATTTTTTGCGTTCAATCCGCAAGCCTTGATTATAATACAACGGAAAAGAGAACAAGCTCTAGCACAACAGAAGTAACCTTTGATCTTTCTCTCCCTTCATTTCTCTTCGCGTTTTTTTTTCTCTCTCTCTCTCTCTCTCTCTATCCATTATTTAAACGAAATCCATTGGTCCACAGCGGAGAGCAGATGGGAGGAGCTACATCCCTCGGGAGAGAGGCCGCCGGCTTTGCAGGAGCACAGCGCTGTGGCGCACAAGGACTGCCTCTACGTTTTCGGCGGAGAGCTTGGATTTTCGGCGGGCACGGAGACGCCACTTTGGTGCTACTCGGTTAAGGTAATTCATTCTCGCGCGTTTGCTCATCGACCACTACTTTTCCTCCTGCTTTCGCTTGAATTTTCATCTGGGGATGCGCAGTGTGTGCGTTTGTATTCGGGAATTTTTAGAACGTTGATTAAAATTTCACGCTTCAATTCCACAGTCGAACTCGTGGAGGAAGATTAGAGCCCAGAAGGGATGCGCGGTTCCTAGAGGCAGACGAGGCCACACGGCGCTGGTTCACCGCGGGCAGATGCTGATATACGGGGGCTATCAGGACCTACGGGGAAGTTCCTCGGAGCTGTGGGCCTTTCACTTTGGTGAGTTTACTTTACGATATAGAATTGACAAAAGTCAATCGATACTATAAAGAAACCTCGAAATTCAGAAACGGAGTCGTGGCACCTGCTGTCCTCGTGCGACACCGGCCCGCCGGCTCGGCACAAGCACTCCGCGGTGCTCCACGGCGACGCCATGTACATCTACGGCGGCATGACGGACCTGCAGGAGCGAAGCGACTGCTGGAGGTGGGACGTCAAGGCTGCCTCCTGGTGTATGCTCAAAAGCAAACCGGGACCTGGTCCGCTGCACGGACACGCGGCCTGTCGACTGCCCAGCTGTATGCTGATCTTCGGCGGCGAGAGCGCTGGACTGGCTACCAACGAGCTGTGGAGGTTTCACTTTGGTGAGTTGGTCTGCTTTTATCTTTATCGTTTCATCTGCGGATAAAATTAAACGAAACTTTCTTATCAGGAACGGAAACGTGGGAGAGGCTGAGCGTGACGGGTCCGAAGCCTCAGCCACGCGCGGAGAGCGTCGCCCTGGCGGTATCGGAGCTCCTGATACGCGGCAACGGCGTCGACAACAACCCGAGCAGTGGTACCGGCAGTTGTCTGCGGCCTCGACTGCGGAACAATCAGCGCAGTAACAAGTGTCTCAGCTACGGGCGAGTCTCGCCTTGCGATCCGGCACCTACTAGGCCCAGCTTCCTTCGCGAGATCTCCAAGCTCTCGCAGATCAATCTGTCCAGGCTGAGCCATCCGAACAAGTGCAGCTACTCGGTGCTCAGTGGTCAGGATGACAACGAGCAGGACAGCCCGCAGGAGGTGAGTTGGAAGTCTTTTTTTTCAGGCGGTTTTGTGGTAGATCAGGGCGACTCGATGGCCTGCAGCGACGCGTTGGATTTTCTAAAACGTTGAGGGTTAATTTGCGCTTACGTGATCCTTTTTTACGAGCAGTTACGCGATGTTTATCGTTCGGCGACTCGTTTGCAGCGATCGCGCGAACGTAAAAAAGTTTATCTCGCGCGGGCTACAGTTGCGTGCGTTATTTTTCACGATACCGTCGTAAAGTAACTTTTCGCATGCAATGTTTTACTTTTACGCGCCGTACACGCATAAATGAACTTTCTTGAGATGATTCTGCATATTATGGCCATCTAGATTTTAAGCAAATTTCTATATTTCTATAAAAACTAATCATATTCCGTAAAAAAGGGTTGATTTCTTTACGGTGATCCTTGCGTAAAAGGAAAAAAGAAAACGAGATAAATTCAATCGAGCTTTTTATCAAAGAACATCCTTTCAAATCTCTGTAAGAAGCTTATCTCCAAAGTCTTGCGAACTCTAATAACTCCGAAGTTTTTAACGAACCTCGTACAACCCTCGCACTCAATCAGAGTCATAATACACCGGCAAGGATCGCCCCTCAAAGAAAATCAAGCCAAAAGAAAAAATAAGATCAACCCAATCGGCATAAATTAGAATAGCCGAGAGCTGACGCAGCTGGAGTTTGCGCTCAGGCAAACTCGTACTATCCTTTCCAGCAGGTAGACGTGGAGGTGGTCGAGCCGGCGACGGGTATGGTCAAGTCCCGAAGCGCCAACACGTTGGCCCGACGTCGGCAGCGGATGACCGATCCGCAGCGCACCAGCATGATCGAGCCCCTGCTCAACAGCGGCATGACGAGGGAACCGGTCTCGGTGCCGAATTTTCGCGCCCTTACTCTGCCCACACCCGTGCTGACGCCTGTTGAGGCTGCGCGGCTCGTCTTCGTCGATCCGGACGAGGATACGGACGACGAGGAGATACAGCAGAGGCGAAAGGAGCCGCCGATCAGTCAGCTGATCGAGCTGCCCGAGGAGGAGAAACGGTGAGTTTGGTCTTTGGATATTTTAATATCATGATAGGGTGTACTTTATTGTATGGAATATGTATTGTGAATCGGTTCTAACTCCTCGAATCAATTCATATGCTGGGCGTAATTTCAGCGCTCATGAATTATCGGAAATGCTGTATACTGCAGGAAATTAGTTTCAAATATCAAACATTGACATCAAATCGAGTGTGCATACACAATACGTACATACGAAAAATTATCACCCTAGCTAATCCCACCTAGTCACCTGTGACCTAGGCCCCTGTCGATCTACCATAATCACTCCTTTAAATAGAGACCCCCTCGATTTTTTCCACAGCGATTTCGCCTCCCTGCACCAGGCCTGTCAGCCATCTCACGGCGAAAGCTACAGCTCGCACTTGTACGAGGCTGTGCAGACGCCAAAGACACCCTGCACGAAGCTGCCGAACTCGGCGTCCGTGCGATTCGCGGACCTCGAGGAAGGCGAGGAATCCACGTCCGATTACGCGAGCATCGAGGCTCGCAGTCCTGGCGATCCACTGGCGGATGACGACTGGCCCCGTCGCGGGAAAAACTATCGGGCCTCTTCCACCACGTCGCAGGTGATGACTCGTTGCATTTCCGTTGAGTTTTCAAGAATTTTTATTTTAAAAACACGCGTTTGTTCAATCGCACCGCAGAGTCTTCGCGAGGGCCAGTTCGGCTTCTGCAACCCGAACTACCTGGGCCTGGAGAGCGGCGTGACTCCGACGACTCCCCACACGAACAGCAGCAGCGCCTACGACAGCGGCCTCGCGGACACCGGGACGAGTTCGCGCTACGCCAAGATGCTCAACAGCCCACCCGACAGCGTTCTGGAGGACGAGCCCGGCCGCTCGGCCTCCCAGACCTTCGCCGAGCTGCTCGAGCTCCAGGAGATGAGGCCTCGCGCTCCGCCCAAGAGTCTACCCTTAGGCTCACCCTCCCGTCGCGCCGTCAGCGCATCTCGAGCCGAGCGTCAGCGCGCCAAGTTGGCCGCCTCCGAGAGCACGGAGCGACCTACCCCGGGACCCGCGCCGCTCTACGTGTTCCTCGTCGGCGGCAAGGAGAAGGGACAGGTCACCGTCTTCGCCAGACCAGTCTCGCTCTGGAAGCTCCAGCTGGCTCCACATATCTTCTAACTCTTATGGCTCTTCTTCCTGGGTGCATCGTACACTTTTTCTTCTTCTTCTTCTTCTTCTTCTTCTTCTTCTTCGAGAGAGAGAGATGAGGAGGCGACGGAACGTTTAAGGAGAATCAAAATGCAGGCGCGCTTCGGGCCCGATTCGTTGTTATAGTATCGCTGGCATGATTATAACGATATAGAGTATGTGTTAAACTACGTGTGCGAGCTGTGGGTATACTTAGGACTTTGCAGTCGAATTACGGTTTGTATAATCTCAATGCTCATCATCATCGTCGTCATTCGCGAACATTGAAAGAACAGTACAAAAGCATCTCCACAGAATAGACATACGTATTTTAGACGATTTTTCAGACAAGCGATCCGCACGGTCCAGCACTCGTCAATTCGACTGCGAATGTCTCCGTTTCGTCCACGTGTATTAACAATTTGTTGACTGCGCGATCAATTAGTCCGAGACTGGAATAAACGTCCCGCCAACACACCCCCGCATGTAGCTAGGATTAGAAGAAAATAACACTTCCTCGACATTCCTGTGTAATAGTCCGGGGTACGTCGTCAGCTATAAGTGTGTATGTACGTGTTATACTTGTGTAATTATAGCCACTTGTCTTGTATACTTTTACCGGCGATCAGCGCGGCCGATACTGTGGAATTACGTTACACGTTATAACATAATCGCCAATGAAACTCGACTATAGATAGCGTCTACGTAGTCGAGTCTAGGGAGTACGTAACAGTGCCAAAGATTAAGGGGTAATCGCGGGTTGGTTCGGGCGAGACTTAATTGCCGCTCGATTTTAGTCATCGCAGTTTCGCAGCGCATCGCCATACTCTACCCGACTCTCGCGACACTCGTTATCGATGTTCGTGTTCGATTAGCTAACTGAATTTAATTTATATACTATACACAAGCCGCGAAAGCCGCGGCGACGTAGGCAAAAACTCATCGACGACACGTCGCGCAGCGTAGCTTTATATCCGTGTATAGAGGGCTCGATGAGGTATCAATTAAAAACAGGAAAGGCTGATGTGACAGAGATATAAATATATATAGATATCTATAACTATAGGTGATACACGTATAGTATAAGGGAGTAAAGCAGGTGGACGAAAAATTGCAGAAAACAGCCATCCTTTGAGAACATAGATGATAAATTATATATGCTAAAGCCGTGTGTTCGTGTGAGATATTATACATATGTAAAGTTATATAACGTGAAAGTTGAAAAGTGCAAGCGCAATCGATTGTCGATGAAAAAAAAAAATGGTATTTTAGTAAAAAAAAGAAGACGAGAAAAAAAGAGTAAAATGTTAAGAGAGAGTGAGAGACGTATTAACGCGAAGGGGCAGCCAAATTTTAAGGATTCAATACGTAACACGTGTATACGGGCAAGCTGCGCCTGTCCCAGACGACTTTTCTATATACTGGAACGATTATTAAGCTCTTTTCTATTCGCGTTTCTGTTTCCTCCCTCGCGTAGGCGTAAATTGTCTCCGATGAAGAGAAAAATGATCGAAAAAGTTCTCTTTGGTCGATCGATTTTTCTCGACTTACACACACACACACACGCGAAAAAAAAAAACAAGAATCAAAATATAACTGCTTGGTCACAACGAACTAGCTTCATCGTCCATCAAAAAGTGATTGTACAAAGCCAAGGACAAACGGGATTTTTTCAACGCGCGCGCGAGGCCTCGAGAATATTTTTTCAAAGTCCAAAGACTGTTCAAAGTTGCATATTACATGCTTTTATTTGTCAGGATCTCTGCATTTTTACCGATAGTCGAACAGTATAGTCATTCGAGTGTAAATGCCGAGAAAGTTGTTTCTTTTCGATATTAGCTAGAGTAAGCTTAGTTTTTTCCAATGGAAATATTAGAGGCGATATCGAGAGAATAATGATAAACGAGAGTAGCGATAACGACTAGAAAGATTAAATAGTTAAAATGCGTAATAATGTAACTTATGTTCGCCCGGTTCTCTCGAATCGGCTACTCGTGCGTCAATGTTACTCAACTTAATATCCGTTAGATTTAAAGTACATTGGAAAAACACAAGCGATCTACTGCTGTTATAATTAATGTGAGGTATCATAAATGTAAGCGTAATTATTAGTGGCGATATTTTGAAACTTTTTCATCATGGTTGCATTTCATAGTCCTTGTACACGATATCAGATACGTATTATTACTAAATCCTGTAATTTATTTAGTCGTTAAGGTCCTTAATAATTATTGAATCAAGGATAGCGCTAGAATCCATACTTATTAAGTTAATCGTACAGCCCGTCCTTTTGCATTCGATATTTAAATTTTGTACGAGTTGATGAAACTTTCACTTCGAGATGAGAGTCTCGCTTTTATTTTCGATTTATGTGGTTGTACAACATCCAATGAACTCTTAGATCGTTTCTAGAATATAATTCTTGTTGATCGTAGACTATGCAGAAAAAGGCGAGTCGGTCCTTTCATCGATGGTTTATGTACGCGAAGAGTAGATAGGGAAATGTGCAATATCACCAGAAAAACGACTATGTATAGGAAACCATAGAGAGTATAATATGTAACAATTATACACCTACGCAGTACATGCATGTCCATTGTGTGTAAATATCACGGCAGTCACGCAATTAAAGAGTACCAAGGGATTAATAACGAAAAATAAGGAAACGAGCAAATTTCATGTGATGTGTTACGTGTACGCGTTGATCTACATAATTAGCGCGGCACTTGTATGCAGCGAGTGTCGCGGTGCGATTCCGTCTGTACAAAGCGTAAAGCGTTGTGAAAACATTGACGAAGCAAAAACGACGAAAGAATCTTTTCTATATTTCGGAATAATCCTCACTGTCGTTCACCACCACGCAGTATTTTACGACTACTTGATATATATTATAGAGATCCGAACCAAGAGAGATAGAGAGAGAAATCAGCGAATCCGTCAATATATGCGAATGTTACGAGCAAGCATTACTTGTATTAAATGTGTTTCGAATCTAGCGCTTTTCTTAGGTAATTTCATTGAATATTTATTATTCGATCAATCGTACGTGAAATGTTGATTTTTTTTGTTAATCTTCCGTTGGAGAAAAGAATCTTGAGTTAAAACTCGATCAAATAAGCCACGATAAATAAAATGAGCTCGATATCAATACGAATGGTAAATGAAAAAAAGGCTAAATTAAACAGTGTTGTGAATACTGTGATTACCGATTAAAATGGGAACAAGTTCAATGATACGAATGACTTTGTTTATAATTTTTCATTTCCACTAAGATTGCATTTGATGAAGTGCAGCGAAGAGTTTATTTGAATTCTTCGTATCTTATGTGTCGTATCGCAGCTTGTATCAGAAAAATCCGATAATTTTTTTCATTTACTATTTACGTTATTCGTTAAATTTATCGTGTCGTGGTATATCATAGCGGATAAGTTTTGTTGTACAATTTAAGTGAAATTGTAAATTACTTTTCTGGCTGTTACACTGTTTATTTATCTATAAGCAATCTTCAGTTATTAAGTAATTCTAAGTTATCATTAAGATTTATACATCCATTTATGTGGTCTGTTATTAACAAGTAAATAAAATAGCTAAATACAGTAAAGATACGTGTATACTTTCGAGAGCATGTATTAGTTCCTTTAGAGTTCCCTTTCCTCATGTCGATACATTTTGAACGTATAAGGCAAAACTCCACGAAAATGTTATAATCATACACGAGTTAATAGGATATCAATAGGTAGTTCCATACTACATATTCACACGTGGTTACGCAGGATTTTCATTTACCATCGGAAACTAAAATACTTTGTTTTTACCTATCTCGATAGTATGTCTCACCGGAACTGAAGCATTTACTGCTAGATGTCACTGCAAGCTACAATTCCGTACAGTGTGAAAGCTTTCGTTTTCATTTACGTACATTCATTTTAAACTTTATTCAAGAACCATTTTGCGCATTAAACATTTTATATTTAAAATGTCTTCTATTAGAATGACAATGAACCTTATGTAGCATAAATATACATATATTAAGGCCTTATTGAACAATTGGATGATTGGATTAAATGTACCAAGTATTTCTATTGAACCAGATGATACGTTTGTGCAGCGTTCTTTTTTGCCGCAGCTTGTACGAGCTTTATACATTACAAGCGCGCAGTCGTTAAATGGTTAAACGCATGTCTTGTAATATAACAACGCGCGTCGTTTAACTAATAAAGTCAAAGTCTCTCAGCGCGATCGTTTTATCGCTCACGCAAGCGCCGTAAATCAAACGACGAATCAACAGTTTATACACAACGATGCTGCTGGTAGATTGTGTACAAGCGGAACATAAAAAATATATCATACTGGTACTTTATACGATGATTGTGTTACTTTGTACTCAATGGATGTTATCGCTTTTACTTTGCGCACATGAAAGCTTTATGAAGCATGGATAATATATGTGACAGTTGCTACTAGTGTACTGGCGCAAAAATGATCACGCATAGTAGAAAGAAATAATTTTAAATAAGTTCAATCAAAAGATTTATTGCAGATTATACTATCATTAATAATTGATCAACACAAAATTTGTACTCAATGTCGGTGTCAATCAATGATATAATTTTAATTTTGAGTATATATGCATGATGAACAATTGCCCCGATGGAATCTTAAAAACGTCAATCGTTGTATAATTATACCGAACACCGCGCTATTCTCATACAATCAGTATGATTTTCGTTGCAGGGTTTCACCGTCAATATGTATCTTCGAACCAGCCGAACAAGTAATCCACCCTATAATCAGTTCCATGAATTTCTTTAAAGGGAGCTTAATATCCAAACGTTTTACATTATTTATAGTTTTAATCGATGCGCTGAACTCCAACATCAATTTCTTCAGTCATTGAAAACTTAATATTCAAGCGAATCACACATTACAGTGTGAAACGATATTAAAACAAACATATTGATATATAAGTCACGAGTATGTATACAATTGCTATATTAATTACCAACTGACACCATGTACGAGATAACTAAATTTTAATAGTCAGTTGGCGCGAGAGCAATAAAGGTCGTTCAATTCAATTATTCTAATCGACATTACATTCAGACGCATTGTAGATATTGCGTGATCGAGTGGATTTCACAACAATACATACATCTATGGAATAACTAAACATACTTATTACCAATGTACTATCGAGTTATATTATTACTGTGAATTCATCTGCATAAACTAATCAATTTATTTTTAGAAAACACGTTTAACATGCTGACGACGATTATTTATTCAGGATTTTACATATTAACTACTCGTTATCAGTTAATTGAATAAGCATAACTTTCTTCTTATTAATCAAACGCATACGCGCCAATAATTGGACACAACTATTTGCAACTTTTTTTCAAAGTACAAATACTGAGAAAAAACATCTATCAAAAACAAGCGAGCTGTTTCGAGCAGTCAGTTTCAATAACCGTGAAGCTTTCGCTTCCTCAGTCCCCGGCGGCATATGCATCACGCGCGATCTATAAACGCGCAGGTGTCACGCGCTCGAGAAATCGGCGTCGCGCGCGATTTAACGATGCTAATCGCTGTATCGCGGTCGCGCATATCTGTTTTTCACCCGGATTAGCACTACACAGGCAGGTAACCCGCAACAACGTTCACCTACGCATATAACTCACTCCCGCACCGTCTTTTTTTCCTCTCAATCCGTCCGCGCGCTGTACACATTATCTGTCGGCGCGCGCTCGCGATGTTTGCTCCGGCGTTTCGAAGCGAGCAATAATACGGGCTGCGGGCGCTTTTCAGTTACTTGGAGCATCGCGACGTTCGCTATCGCGCTCGAGATTTTCCGAAGTCTGTGGAAATCTTCTCCGACGACGTGCTGATGATGTCTTGGCTGATCGTTTTGCTCCTGTGAGTCTTGGAGAGATCGGTATATAGTGTACTCGCTGATGAGTATAGATTCGTGCTGGTGGTGGTGGCGATGACCCGGTGATTGTGTTGCACGTTATCGTTGTTGTGAATGACTTTTTTTCGGTGCTTAGAGTGGTATACGTATAGCGAACGGCGATTCTAACGTGGCAGGAGTGTATAATCGTGTTGGGTTTTTGTTCTGGAAGATTGTGGAAACTTTGACGTTTTTTGTGGGTGCAGCTTTGGTACAAAAAATTAGAATTGATTCAGAGCCAGATCTAAAGGATCAGTGATGAATAACTACGTTCTAGTATATATTTTATGCATACGCGTTCGTAATGGACTTGGAATACGCGTTTCCTCGTCCTGTCAAAGTTAAAAATACGTAAAGTGCAAAATCAACCTATATATTTTTATTATATATACGAATAACACAAAATGATCCACGCGATGAAATGAATTCGCGGCAGGGTTAAAAATAAACGCCCAGACATTTGCAAATTTCTATAAATGTTATTTGGGTCCTCAAATAATTTATACTGCATATATGGCCCGCTTGAGGATGATTGGGCGTCTGTTATTGATTATAGAGATGCGAATAACGAATTCTCCGCCAGTTCAGATTTATATTTATACTCAACCTCTATTCAGATTGAGTCATTGTTTTATCGGTATTGTCAGTCTTATGAAAAAAATATATTGATTAGTACCTAGCGTATACGAATTGTCTCGAATATGCCAATTAAGTCAGCCTTGAGAAAAAACCAGTTTTCATTTGCTGTGATCAATTCAATTTCAGCGTCAAGTCAGAATTTCGTCTACGTCACTCGAGTATATTTAGAGCAACAAGACTGTATCAACACAGCACTCAAAAAAGGAATAAAAAATGATGACGCTAAAAGCACACACTATTTAGTTCCGCTGATCTTAGCTTCAACTGGACGAGTGTATAGCTGTATACTATACTATCAAAATTCCGAGATATACGAAATAAATTAACGTCGTTTGGGTAAATGTCAATACAGACAGCTGCGCTATCCCGTGATACTTTCGGTTTTTGCTCGCGTCATTTTCATATATCAGGCAATAAATGTGCAGCGCGCGATTTGTTTGCTCGAGACATTAGGTGTGCGGGTTGTCTTTTCGCGATTGCGCTTAATAAATCTTTCCTCGCTCTCGTACGTTTGCACGTGAAATTCGCAAAGATGCATAGAGGAGAGAAAATTAGCCGAACGATGATAAGATAACAGCAGTGGTTTATTCTGGGATTCTCGTGCGCCGCTGCGAGTGACATATGCGAATCGTTTACCTTGACAGAGAAGCTCTGCGTTTGATTTTTCGATAAACCATAAGAGAAATATGCGGTGTTTCGATGTAGGTTTTGAAAAAATCGCTTGTACTTCTTTGAAAATACATAACCTTTTGTATAAATTTTGAACGACCTGATCAAGCATGAAATTGGAATAAAGTAGCCCGACGACTCGTTAAAAATACAATCCGATGTCGCAACGAAGCCCGGAACGTATACCGTTCCAGCATTAACCTACATATTACCAGCAATGTTCATCAAAGAAACTCGCGGCAACCCGAATTAATCTATTATAATCGAGTCAAAGCGCATCGCTAACCGATCTGTATAATTCAAGCGCTCGGCTCTGCCATGCTTTATCAAGCTCAAGATTCGAAATTAAAATGTCTATTTCGGCCGAGGGGTCGCGCGACGGGAAAAAATTAGAGCTCTCAATAATAGCCGACCGACCGCAATAAAAATATCTCTGACGACAATTGCCCGCGACCGGCGCGTATATGATCGATCGGCTACTTTTCAGATTGCTGTCGAAAAGCAGCAACTCGGCGGCGACGCTCCAACACAAGCAGCACTGTCTCTTGACGGATGTTCGGGAGGCCAGCGATGAAAGGGATACGAACGAGCTGATCTGCTCACTGGGTCTGCCCTTGCCCTGGAATGTCGAAAGGTGAAACGAATTGTAGGATAGTAGTTGGTGGGGTTAAATTCATTTTGGGATCTTTGACAGACATTTTCCCAGGGTGTATCCGTAGAGTCCTTATTCGGATTAAACCGAATTTTTAATTAGAATTTTTAATTGCGACGCGCGCACTTCGCGCGGAGAATTCAAACGTCGTGTTTTTGAATTTTGAAGAGTATACCCGCGCTGAGGAAATTTTTGGTCAAAGTAGGATTTGCTGCTTTTGAATACTTTGCTTTCTATATGCATAAACTTGAATTTGTCGGAAGAAGAGAATTTAAGGTTGATGGGGTAATGAAAATTTACAGCTCGATTACAGTGAGGGCCCTGACTATTCAAAACTGGCAGTCCGAAACTTTGGACCCCGCTGCGATCCTGTCGAAGCTGCCATTTTTGCGACGGTTCACCATTGACAATGGGACCCTCAGTAGAATACTCACACCCTTTCCACCAGAAGCCCGCTTCCTCGAGGTGGTATTTTACAGAGTTTTGAATTTGAAAATTATCGCAATACGGGATGCTTCTATCGATTTTCAGAAAATATCTAGGACTGCACTCAGCTGCAGTTTATAAACCGTTGTAAAATATTCACACTGACAGCAATTTTGACAGCTGAATGCTATATTCGTACTAGTTCAAATTTTGATTTCGGCCTGTCGCAAAGAGCTATAACGATAGATTTGGTTATCGATTCGGTCAAAATTTTACCAAGCCCCGACGGATAAATTCGTCTAATCGTCTGTACAGCCACTTTGGTTCAGCATCGATGTTGTAGAACAGCTAAAGTTATAGGTATACAGGGCGCGGGCTATTAGGATCGTATTAGGCTTTGCACGGGTCGTGTGCATTGCTACGAGGCAAATTGATACTGACGCTCGGTCAAACTGATGTGTTAACGCAGACGGTGGAAATCACCGACACGGCTCTGCGCGCATTACCGAGGCGGGCCTTCGCCGATCTATCGGCGCTACGTCGGCTTGATTTGCGAAACAATGCTCTTGTTCACATCGATCCGCGGGACTTGATTGACGTCCCGACACTGCAAGACGTCTATTTGGCAGGTATGGGAATGAGCTTGTTCGACTATTTATATTGCACTTGGCACCTTTTTGTGGTCTTGCGTTTTGAAAAAATACCTTTTGCCATGCTTCGGAACTCCACGAAGGTAACCAGTGGAGCTGCGACGACGAGAGCTCGTCCTGGTTCGCGAACGCGACGTTCGGCTCGTTGGTTCAACGCATCGTGGACAGGGAGGAGTTGCGCTGCTCGACGCCGCACAAAGGTCGGCCCCTTCTGCCAGTCATGGAAGTCATACAGGTGAACGAATTTCACATTTGCAGCACAAAGCCGCGGTATTATCATCCGTCAGGGTGAATTTTTTCATATCTGTTGCAAATTTCCGTCGCGACTTCTGCCCGCTCGTGTACACACGGCGATGCAGCGATTGCGAGAGGAGTGTCGGCAGCTGGAGGTCTGCGAGTGCGAGCTCGTGTACGTCGTCAACAGCGCGGGGCCAGGTCTGCAAGCTCGTCAGCGACAGTTTATGGCTTTCGCTTCCGTCAACTGCAGCCATCGCGGTTTTACCGATATGCCGGCCTTCCTCCCTGCCAACACCACTACTCTGCATCTCGAGGGCAACAAGGTACGCATACGTGTGCGACTGTCTCCCTCTCTGTGCTGATGTAGCTATAGATGAGCGATGTGTGTATATCGTTCTTGGGTCGATTTTTTGTTAATTTTAACAATATAATCGAGATGAGAGATACACGAGGGTGTAGCGTCAACGGACGCAGACAGGTAACTTTAAACGGCGTATCAGAGCGTGAGGTGAAATTTGATTTTCCAGATCAGTGACCTGACACCCCTCAAGTCAAATCCCGTGTACAAGCGCGTGCTCGACCTCTACCTCGACAACAATTACGTCGAGTCTGTGGCTTTGCTGGACGGCACTTATTGGCTCGAGCAGTTTCGGCTTCTCAGTCTGCGCGGTAATAAGCTGACCGACGTGTGTATAACAGAACTTCTTTTATTTCATCATGTATCCATGCTTTTTTCGTATACTTTTTGTAACTTAATTATAGCTTTCTTTCTTCAAAGAAATTCCCGGGTCCTGGAATAGAGATCGCGTTCCAGCTATATTTGAAAATTTATATTTCGCCGGATGGAAAATAGCTTGTTCCGCTTTGAACGCGGACAATTTTGCATCCGATAGCTCGCAATTAAAAAATTTCAGTTCGAATCGAAGATATCTTGTAATGCATGTAGATTTTTTTTACATCGAATCCTTGTATAATAAAATTCAATCTGACCCGAGAAGTTTTCCGTTGGCCGTGTAGATTTGTATATACAATAACAAGACAACGCCTGCGCTTTATTCAGTATATACGGCCGCTTAAACGCGGAATTTAAATGTCGGCTTATAAGGATAGAGCTGAATAAATACGCTTTTCCAATTATACTTTCAAGTTCCCGACGTATGCGCTGGAAAACGTTCTGCCGCACAGCGAGAACGCGGTAAGCCTCTACCTGGGCAATAATCCGTGGAGATGCGACTGCCAGTTTACGCCGGGATTTCAGGAGCTCCTCATAAAATACGGAAATCTGGTCAAGGACATAAGCGACGTCAGGTGCTCGGCTACGGGAAACGGCGAATTCGGCAACAAACAGGTTAGTCCGACTTTTTAATTCTATAATTTGTTGCACCTTTGTTGCACAAAAAAATAACCAATGTCCCAAGCTCATCTCATCGCGAGTTCCAGCTACTTAGCATGCAAAGTCCGCCCTCATTGCGCTTTCTCATTCGACCTTTTTACTTGATTTCTCTGTCTCTCTCTCTCTCTCTTCTTCTTCTTCTTCTTCCAGATCCGCGAATTATCGAGGACGGAAATTTGCGTGCCGCCGGACGACGATTACTGGCTGTATCCGCTTGATATTCTTAACGTCCTGCTGGGCTCTTTGATTTTTCTCATCCTCGGCAAGCTCCTCTACGACTACTGGTCTTTCAAGCGAACCGGTAAGCTACCCTGGCTCGTTGCCAGGATACCCTGAGAGAAAGAGAGAAAGAGAGATCTACAGTATATACCTATATAGACAGCGCCAACCCGTAAAGGCTCAACACCCTTTTATATGATCCTGATCGTAATTTTTCAATTCCTCGCGGCTAAATTGCTCGCGAAAGAGGACCAGTTTGTCGAAAATCCATAAATTCCGAGGACGAAATTGCGTACCTCATACGCGATCTGCGCGTGACGCCGTCGAAGGAGAAACCGATATGTCTGTACGTAGGCGTGAAGCTACTCGGAGAATTCGCGCACGGGCTCGTCGTTAAACTTCGACGATCCGCGTGCAGTGCGAGCGGATGATTCTATATCATTTTTTGATGGCGTTTTAATTATTCAACCCTGTGGGACGATCCGTCAGCAACGAGCGACGGAGTTTGCATATCAAGCGATCGAGAATATTCTTTCGCGCTGATATTTTTGTACATAGTGTTATGAATACAAGATTGTTTTTAAAGCAAACTGTGCCCGCTGTTCTTTTTTCCCCCGAAATACCTGTAATCAAGGCATGTTACGCAGAAGGCGCGTATGAAAAGAGGAAAGATTGCGGCTCTCTTCTTTGTAAAAAACAGCAAACAACAGCGAGAATGAGAGAGCATAAGGGAAAATAAAGCGTTGATGCAACTGCAGACTTCGTACACAACTGTGGGTACGTATACGTAAACTTGTGCAATATTTATTTTTAATATAAAACTCCGCCCTCGCGCGCGCACTCCTCCTTTCTCGTGCCATTAAAAATGTTACAGCAAAAACAGCGCCCGGAGCGGCTCTCTCTCGACAGCGGCTTCTTTTAATAAAAATCCGTGTCTCCATTGTCCGCCTCAATGGGCGATGTCGTAACCCGACTCCTTCTCCGGCGCGAAAAATAACTCTTTTTCGGTGTGCGTAAGAAAAAGAGGACCTAGATACGCTTGAAAGCTCCAATATAGCGCGAATATGTGTCCCCATCGCACAAGTCAGGAGTGAAAATTCTCTCCTCGACTTTGACTCCGCATATCGGCGCGCAACATCTTCGCGCAGTTAAAGTCCCTTGCACTTTGATCCTCTCCGTCGTCGGTTGGCGAGTTTTCCAATATTTCGCTTTGCGTGCTCGCGTCCCAACTTATTTACTTATATAAGTACTTGTGAGGGCGTCGACGCGTACAAATGTGTGACTCGACGCTTGCGTCGTTTTAACGAGTTGCGGAACTCAGACGATAGCTTATTACCTATGGAAGTCTTTTCATCCTCTCTTTAAAAAATGATGGCCTTTGTTGTGAATCATTGAATACGTGATTGTGATTGGTTGCTGGTTGGTTGCCTAGGCAACGAGATCAGTACTGCGCTTTAAATTCATAACCCTCAAAACAGTCATAACTCATAACCCTGGTAAAAATGTTTAAGGTGTTTAAAATGAAATGTGGAAACCTTGATAACAGATAAAATATATGTAATATAACTAGCAAGAAATATTAGTAAAAATTAATCATTACCAAGAGTGTGTAGTATTACAACATGTGTATTGAAAAGTGGCACCCTCATCCTATTTGGAGTAGTAATAAAGTGTGTGAATATTATTTAGTTTTTTTTTAAATGTCAGTGAGAAGTTCAATTAAAAGAATAAAGAGTTTGAAGCTATACTGTGTCTCTGTGCCCAAAGTCGCGCTCGGTGAGGTTTGAGAGGTGAATTTAAAGAAAAGTTCAGTATCCGAGTCAGTAAGTTTAAGTCTATCATTATACAATGCTCTTTGAATTGTAAAAAGGCTACTAGACATGTTACCTAGAAATATGTAACTTAGATGATTCTGATTTAACTGTTTTCGTTCATATTTTCACATCCAGGCTCATGCGAATTTTTTAATTGAGCAGGTCAAATTTTACTTATAGCCAGTTACGCAGAAACTACTATCTCTAGCACATTGTATTTCTGGTTTCTAGCATATTTTTACATGGAGAAAGTGATAAATGTTTTGGATTTTTTGTCAAGGTTTTAGGTAATTAGAATTTTGACTTGTAACAGTTGTGAGAGATTTTGAGACCGATACCTGTTTATCCATTTTTGCATTTTTTCTCATTCGAAAACTAACAAGTCTAGAGAGCTCATATTTTGCATATAGATTTCTTTTGTGATTGTGGAAAGATATTTAAAGTTGAATCAACGTTAACTGAAAAACTTCTGATTTCGACTCCGACACTGATGTGAATGCAAACTCATGCTATAAGACTAAATAATTATCATGGGTGTTGTAGTCGAACACAAAAGTATTTCAGTTAACGTTGATTCAACTTTAAACATCTTTCCACAATCACAAAAGAAATCTATATGCAAAATATGAGCTCTCTAGACTTGTTAGTTTTCGAATGAGAAAAAATGCAAAAATGGAGTAAAAGGTATCGGTCTCAAAATCTCTCACAACTGTTAAAAGTCAAAATTCTAATTAATGCCTTGACAAAAAAGCTAAAATACTTATCACTTTCTTCATGTAAAAATACACTGGAAACCAGAAATACAATGTGCTAAAGATGGTAGTTTCTGTGTAACTGTCTACAAGCAAAATTTGATACGTTAAATTAAAAAATTCATATGGGCCTCGATGTGAAAATATGAATGAAAACAGTTAAATCATAATCATGTATATTACATGTTTTCTAGCTAGCATAGTAAGTATCTGTGTAAAATTTCAGTTGTATAGCTTTTTTATAATGCAAATAAATGGCATTGTAATGATAGACAAACCCACTGACTCTTATACTGAACTTTTCTTCAAATTCACTATTCAAACCAATGATGACGACATTGAGCATTATTAATATATTTATTAATAAATAGTTTTGAGGGATTTATTAACATGTTACATGCTTATAAAATATTAGCAGACGTTAGTGTGCCGCTCAACACTTATAATAGATTTTCTACCAGTGTTATTAGACATAGATAGAATCAAGAGCGCGCGAATCGCGCCTTCATTCCTAGTCTATTAAATCTTTAATCGAACCACGCGGGAGATACTACACTGAAAAAAAAATACAGTCGTTTTTGCTGTAAAGTCAGGTAGTAAGAACAACGGTGTGCCACTGGTAGTTTTGGCGAGTAGCGACTCGTAAAATTGGTCGCTTACGCGGAACACCAGCAAAAACGACCAAACTGATTCTTTAAAACTGCTGAACTCTACGGTAATCTTTGCGAGTCTTCGTACAATGACGGATTACTGGTGCGAGTTCAGTTAAAATGGCTGTTTTTTTTTCAGTGTAGGTCTCTCGGTTTGCGACGCTCGATTGTAAATAACTAATCGATTAATGTCTGGAATGGTAATAATATGCCACATTAGTCTTGCAGTGCGTTTGCGTTTTAGCCGGTATTGCGATTCGCGATCAAAGTGGATTGTAACGTACATCGACGCTGAGTAGGATAATGATCGACCGCAAGCACTATGAATTGGCGAATGATATACGGTTATAAGTATAGTCCCCACAATGTAACGATTTCAGAAATAATAATAACCAATTACAACTCTGATTACCACGAGAGAGAGAGAGAGAGAGAGAGAGAGAGAGAGAGAGAGAGAGAGAGAGAGAGAGAGAGAGAGAGACTCTTGTAATTCAACGAAATCCCGAAAGCAATGGTCATAAATAACGCTCGTATAAGTACGTGCGCACCTGGGGAATTTACGGGCGTTGGAAAATTATTGAATTTATTAAATTAATTCATAAAATTCCGATGCACAGCGCACGATAATCTCGCAGGGGCATCGATTACAAAACTGCAGCGACATTCATCAATCTCGTTTATAAATTACGCTCGAATTTTAATTGAAAATAAAACGCGAAGCCCGTCGATTAATTAATGCCCGCCGCCGCGTCGGCCAATTAAATGTCAAAAGAGACTGCGAGCGCGACCAGTGTGTGCCTCGGAAAATCCTCTAAAAGCCTGGGCTGAGAAAAATCGAGTCAATGTGCGTGTGTGTACACGGAGCTCCCGGCTTTTCCTCCAAAGAGACGACGTGTAGGCACGTGAGCAGGTGCACCTTTGAAGACTCCGGTTCTCGTTTCTTTCAATTTCGTCGGCTATACGTATACATATACGCGACGCATCTGTCGAATATTTCTTTTTCGTGCGGATTCGATACGGCTGTATATAGGCACTCGAGGCTCGGCTTGCGCGCGCGTTAATCCATTAACCTGCTCGAAAGTTCGACTCGCGAACGCGTCGGATTTTTTGAACTTTTATCCGTCACGCACTTTTTTAGATTGACGTGTCGAGAGCTTTTGATTTCGAAGCAAATAAAATTGATCCGATATCACACACGAAATCTTCTGGACGATTTTTCTCATCCCGAATAATCGCGCGAGCGCTATAACAAGCACCCTTATAGCAAGCCGACACACACACACTCGCACACGCAAAAGTATTTAGAGATATACAATCTCTAAATCTGTAAAAAGCTCCGGCGTGTGAATCTAGATCAATGTCAATCCTGCAAGCTCGGCCATCCCTGCGTCATTCGATATAATCCGCCGCGGGCGCGCGCGCGCGTGCAAATTCGCGGTTCTCTCTCTCTCTCTCTCACTCTTTCGCTCGAGGCTATTTTCACCGATAGCGTCGTCTCCTCTGCCGCTTGAATTTAACATCGTCGCACCTTATCGGCTAGAGAGTGAAAACGAGAGCACACAGTATACATCTATATACATGTGCTGTACCGCAACCGATCGATCCCTGCCTGCACACACTACTGGCTCCCTCGCGCGCTATATACACTATATAATACGTGCCCCTTTCTCGCTTGGACATTTACACGCGCATTTTCCGGCCGCTATTATCCATCGGCATCTAATAAGTATAGCCGAGTATAGAGCGGACATTCGTAATTCGCGCTTGTCACGCGAGCGCACCAGGTGCTCGAGTCGCGTCTGGAATCGTGTCCGCGTGTGTGTATAGTATATAGGGATAGGCGAGTACCTTTGCATTTTCGAGATTCTCTTGTATGGGTATAAATGAGACTAGCGCACGTGCGCGCGACGTTTAACCTGGCGTTATTAATTTATTTCTTTTTTTTATCAAAAAAAGAGCGAAGAATAACTCGTTGCGCGGCTCAATTAGCACGCAATATCGAGCTTTTTTTGTTTACTCTTATTAATTTATCGTATTTTTGCTGTGGCGTCTCGAGCGGACGCCGCGATTTCACGTTCAATTAGCACGAGTGCAGCGCTTGCGCCGATGTGTTTTTGATAAGCGTGCAAATTTCTTGCACTTTATCGCGCGATGGTTTTTTCAAACGAGTATTTTGCGTTTTTTAAAGCGCAAGATTGAGCCTCGTTATATTTGAGTAGTTGGAAATTGGTCTGTCTGACATTTAACGTAGATTATAAGTATAGACTACAGTCAAATCGATGTCAGCAGACAAAGCGTTGTTCAGTCATGCAGCTTTAAAAATTAAACGGATATTCCATTACAATCACGAAGAAATCCTTATCAATCACCACTTCAGCTCGACAGCAAATGCATTCCCAACAGAGATCAACGCGCGACTTTGATTAGAATTTTATCGAAGCATCTGAAAAAGGTATTCAAACCGATTGAATCAACTCTATACCACTTCCCCCAGTGTCAAGCGCCAGTAGCGGCTTGATTTTTCACCCGCGTTGAATTCCTACATCCTCCTGATCTATACATACCTATACACACTCGGTAGCATATCCTCACCACTTCAGAGCATCGCACGTGTATAACGTCTGTGCAGCGAATCCAGCTCGATGATGCATTCACAGACCGGGACGTACAACGTGCGCCACGTGTACCTGCCAAGTGATTCGAAGTCTCGGTTTCGACCGGTCGAATCAACGTTCGACGAAACAGACTGGCATTGTTTCGTGAGAATGTTGACTTGGAACTACTTTTATGAGTTTCCTGTTGCAGCCGAACCGTGTTTATGCGATACGTGTATCGTCGAGTATCCCGAGGAAAGTTTTTGCGGTGAATTTTTACTCTGTGTATGTGTATGGGTATGAAAGTCCTACTTAAGATTCAGCTATATACATAGTGCATCTGTCGCCTAGGCTGGCCGCGAGATGATCCACTTAAAGTTTCGCATTTGAATAGAGTAGCGCGCGGCTCGACTTTTAAGTATATTTTGGGGGACAGGGATTTTTTTATCAACTCATCGCAGTCGTCAGTGGCTCGATTTAATATTCTTTGAATGCAGTGCGGGATGATGTAATTTCCAGTTCCCAAAACTGCAGATTCCGAACTGATGATTCGGCAATATTCATCAGCGTCTCCGAAAATAAGCTTCTGGGTGCAATAGACAAAGCTCCTTTCATCCTTCTTACCTCCCGTCCCCTCGTCTTCTTCTTCTTCTCCTTCTTCTCCCCGGCGTCGCACTCATTCGACACTCCATCCCCCGCAGCTTCTCTTCTCCCTGTGCTTCCCTATATAGTCAGCCCTGCTCGCTCGCGCGGCCGCGCAAATTCAATTTCGAGGGTAAAATTTAATTATGACGAAGTACACGAGACCGGTCCTGGGAATTGCCGGCCTTTGAGCCGAGAGAGAGAGAGAGAGAGAGAGAGAGAGAGAGAGAGAGAGAGAGAGAGAGAGAGAGAGAAAGCTCGACGACTGCGCGTTAGGCACTTTGACGAAGTCCTCTTAAAGTTCGGGGGCCGATTGTTTGCCAACGGGACAATCTCTCTCTCTCTCTCTCTCTCTCTCTCTCTCTCTCTCTCTCTCTCTCTCTCTCTCTCTCTCTCTCCGATGCTAATGAAACATCGGTGAATTAATGTCACGCATCGCGAACATTCGAGCCTGTATAACGTTGCACAGAACTTCTACCTGCGCCCACGCTTTGACTAGACGACGCGCCATTAACCCTTTCATTGCGCGATTGTTCGCTGTTTCGGCGAATCGGACGTTTATTTGCGCTACTGCGTGGAGACGGACTAATCAATTGGCCGATTGGCTGCATTGTGGTAAGCGTTTTATGGTGAGAGAATCTTTCTTGTGGCTTGTTTAGTATAAAAATATTTCATCAACTTTGAGGTTCATAAAATGGTATTGTTGTCACTGCAATGTAACATAAATATGGTTTATACAAAGTCTGCACGTGTATATTCTTCAAAGAAACCTTTAGCTGGTATAGCGCCGTCGTCTATATAGACGCGTCAGACGAAGTCCTGACTTCGGGGAAGAGAGCTCTTGATAAAAACTTTTCGTATTTGTGCAGGCGTCTTCGTATCGCTTAATAAAGACTCGGAAAAATCAAAGACTGTGGCGTTTTTGGGCTTTACGTAATTATAAGACACTGCGGACTGAGAAATTAACCACGGATGTTCAGCCGATCGACATCGCGTTATACCGGAGTAAGCACGATGTTACACACAGCTTTGATACAAATTAACACCAGCTGAGCTATTTGCACATGCCATATATCCTATCACAACCTCTGTATACCTATATCTATGCAGTCAAGTCGAAGTGAAACGGAAACTAGTAGGTCAACACGTTACGATACCTAATTGCTGATTACTGATACCGATGCTCGATAAACACCTCGACTATGTAATATTTCTTAATCTTGTCTAACATTGTAAATACTCTTGAAATTGGTAGAGAGTAAAGGGTTTAATTGGAAAAATCTAATCTCGTCTCAAAAAATTGGCCAATAGAGACCATTACATTTTTACGACGGCTATTTTTTCTTCCTCGAGCAATCCTCAACAAATACCGCAACGCTCGCGCACAGGCTTCTTTTTTACAACCCATCTCCTTAAGCTACCTCAAATGAGAGACCGTATTTCCTAGACTCCGCGTCGTATACACTCGACGTCTCATCCCGTTTTTCCGCGAGCTTATACGCGGGTAAGTAGAAATATCCGACTACAGTCCGACCACTCGGCGAAATCCAAGGAAACTTAATCGAAAGAAAATTATGATATCAATATCCGCTAATCGCATCCAAGCTCATATTATAAAATATTCCAAAATCCGACATCAAGGACGCAGCAAGAATCATCACGCGGAGTAAAAACTGGAAGCGTGTTCCAGACACCTGTTTAATGGGGTGCCAGAGAGGAGCGTTGCACGTTTCATTTCACCTATTCTTCAGCCGCTGTATACGCATATACGCTCGCCGCGCAATTTTCGTAATAATCGCGGAGGTACGCGCGCGAGTCGGGAAAATAACCGAGAAATTGCGGCTCCTTCCGCGGATATACACACCTGCAGCGTGAACGCTTTCGCGCCACCTCGTATTCTTTTCTTCACACATACACACATAGAGCTTATACTTCGTGTGTGGCAATTTTGCTTAACGCAGAGGGGCTACGTTTTGCCGCGCAGGTGATTATTAAAAATTGCACACGCGTATCCTTGGATTTTGATGCGATTGTTTATTTTTTGTTGGAAAAGTCGCGGGGACATTTATTTCTGAACAAAAGAGCAGCTCGAATTTTTTCAAGATATACTGCAGCAGCCCTTATCGCGCAACGATAAGTGGGCCCTTAGTGCGTGTACGTAAGCTATCAGCCGCGAGTACCGGACAAAGGTATGGGCTAAAGCTAGTCTGCATTGTGTGATACGTGTTCAATCTCGAGCGCACAACGACGGCAATGCGCTGCGATCGGCTCCGGCATTCGCCACTCGTGTGTATGTGTATATATTTTCTTTATTTCTTCCTTTGGATCGGCGATGAAAGAACTCGAAGATCTTTCGACGATTTACTATGCCTTTCTTTTCGTTCGTGGTATACACACGCGCGCGTGCTGGTGCTTTCAAAATGCTTTCGCTGGCTTTTTCGATTGAGAGGCTGATTTATGACTGCACTCACGTTCGATCTTTGTGATTTTTGTCAGGTATCGCGATCTCTCGGTTGACCATTGACTTTGGCCTAGCATTTGAGGAACTTCAATTCTTTAAAGATAGATTGTCGATTAGAGCCTGTCAGTTGAAAAGCTCCGTCTTATAGTAGCAGTGAGCAGTTACAGCACGAGCGGTCCACTTGGCGTAGGTGACGCACCTCTATATCTAGCCTCGGTGCAGCGATTAAGACGAGGGAAACGGAAAAGCGCCCATGCGCCACCTATCGGCGTCAGCCGGAAACACAGAAAATTCAAGCGGTATCATGCTCGAAAGCCCGAGCTGACATTTTTCTCCGTAAATACATATAATCAGCTTGTTTATACCTCGTCGAGCTCCCGAAAACACCGTCGTCCGCACGCGTATATTTACGCGCCGCGCAGGAGACTCGACGCAGCGTAAGATGCCGTAGCCCCGAGCTCCCGACGCATACGTAATGCGCAGCGCGCGATTGTCGTGTCCTGCAAGCTCCGCTCGTTAACGGCAGAGTAGGCCCCGCGGCTATCCGCTCTGCATATCCCCGCGCACGATTCGTACATGACTGCTCTCGTATATATATACGCATACACGCGCGGCGTATTAGCCCGTGGCTCTCTCTCTCTCTCTCTCTCTCTCTCTCTCTCTCTCTCTCTCTCTCTCCCCATAACGTGCTCCGATCCTCTGCAGCAGCTTGGCTCCTTCATAATTAGTCCGGAAATACTCGGCGGCGTGACAAATTGCGCGCAGGCTTTCCTCCGAGCTTGCGATATAGTATGAGCTGTCGCTTATTTCCGCGCGGTGGATTCGGACTGATGAGGATAAGAGTGTGTGTGTGTGTGTGTGTGTGCGCAGTAGGAAAGATTGCGTATAGGGCTTGGTTTTAGACGGTGGGGTGTGCGCGTATTGTTGCCTGGGTTTTATCCGGCGACGATGTGGGGGCTGTTTGTATACGCGGTGATGATGATTGTCGCGAGCATTGTATTGTCTGAATGAGCATCTGCGCTTGTGTGAGTATAGCCTATGGGATATGAATTTAGTCGGATGGCTTGTATACTGCTGATGTTGATGCTTCTGCTTGTCGCAGGGGTGTGTCGCCGAGAATCCATCATCCCGCGCCGGACAGATTTCATCGTACACGTGTTTTAAGCAAACTACTCTTAGATTAACGCTAATACGACTGCTGTTGCTAATGGAAAGCGTTGGTTGTGTTTCAACGTTTAGTCGAGTGAGAAATGAAGAGCTGGGCCCGTATGATCGTGCCGTCTATATTTTGCATATTATAACGGTACATAATACAGGATTAGGGAAGCTAAGCGAGTTTGCATGTTGCATTTGAAACAGTTCTGCTGGGGCGGATAATGAGGAGACTTTACGAGACCCTTTTATCGATCACGCGAAAAGTAATTTTTTTTTAATTTTTTAATTAAAAAATATTTAATCTCGAGCTCTACGCAAGATTATCTTCAATAACCACGTGGCTATGAAATAGAAGAAAAGCAAAGCTGCGTCGAGAAAATAGTTTTCCTCCCCATCGCTTGACCCTAGCGCGCGCGTGTACACACCTAGTAGACCGACACACGGAAACAATCGCAGCCAGAGAATAGAGCGAAAGAAGCCAGCTAGTCAGAGCTGCAGAAAAAGCCGAAAGAGAACGGCCCGAATCTCTCTCGAAAAGAAACTCTCGTTCGCACCTTCTCGCCGCGTCTTTGTCCGAGCAGCAGAAGCAGCAGCAGCAGCAGCAGCAGCAGCGGTATCAGCAGCGGTATCCTAACAATTAGAGCTAATGAAGCACAGGCCTGTACAGCTGCGCGCACGTGTCTATATAGCTATACACGTGCGCGCAGTACCTTAAAGAGCAACGCATAGAGCAGCAGCAGCGGCTATACTATTACAGAGTCCAGGTTCTGGCTGACGAGCAGCCTGACAAGCGGCGGCGGCGGTGGCGGTGCAGCCTGTTGCGTGACCTCTCCCGATCAATATCGGCGCTGTGCAGGCGCAGCTCGCGGCCGCTCCTCCTCCTCTCTCTCTCTCTCTCCCTCTTGTGTGTCGCTCTTTCTCTCGCTCACGCGCTACGAGGAAAATTCACCGGATCGAGGATACACATATAGCTGATATGTACGTACCGTGCAACGCGGAATGGCTTTTTCTCCGCCCGTCTGTATACTCGAGAGTGAGGGCCAGTGGTCTGACCGGTGCGCGACTGTTTTCACTGACGCGCGCGCACGGGATTGGAGCGGGAGACAGAGCCTTGTGCTGTGTACGTGCTCCCATGGAAAGATGGGGATATAGGCGGACAGCGAGCTGGAGTGAATTCCGCATGGCTTGTTTCGCTTGATTGGATCGACGGAGCTGCTGCCATATGGGCTTGATTTTTCTTTTGCTGCGATTTTTTTATCATCCAGCTGTGTCTCTAGCGCGAATGAAGATGGATTTTACGAGAGGTATAATGGATGAGAGAGGAATTTTATTCATTGGTCGCAGCAGCACTGGGGTGTATGATGGCTTTCGGATGACGTTTTAAAGCGTGATCGATGAGGTGCCGCGCGTATATGAATCACTTATTGAGCAGCAGAGGCCGATTGTGGATTGTTCGAGAGGTATTTCAATTTCTCAAGTAATGTTACGACTCGTCGAAGGCTTTTAGGTCTTGAAGAGCTGCGGGTAAATAACGTATCGTTTGGCTAATGCATACGAGCTAACGAAGTAACCATCGCGCTTGATGCACCCGAATTTCTAGCTGGCGTTCGGCGCAATCATCGTTATCACGCTCGGTTCGCAAACAAAAACGAGCAGAGTCCAAATTCGCATCAACGATTTCAAATGGATTCAAATGCGGTTTCGATGTAGGCAACGCACATTATGCACTCGATCAATCGCACCGTTGAATTTCTCACTTTTTACCAAACTATTTTCTCCAGTATACTGCACTGGAAGTTCGACTAGCAAGAAAATTAAAAATAATATATTCAACGCCACAGACATAGCCGCATAAAAATACGTCTCCTGCGCGTAAGTGTGAAAACGTTCCTCGTCGTAGTGCCTCTGCAGATTATACGAAAGCTCTCTCTCTCTCTTTCGCTCTCTTCATTCCAGCCTCATTTTCTTCCCCGCGGCCGGCTCGTTCCTGCCGCGAGTCGATTTCGGGGCTAAGGTCGTTTTTAATTGGCAAAAGCTCCTCTCGTTCTCTTTCTTTTCCTCGCCTTCTCTCTCTCTCTCTCTCTCTCTCTCTCTCTCTCTCTCTCTCTCTCTCTCTCTCCCGCCGACTATCCACAAGCTCGCACCGAGCGTATTTGCGGTTCCATTACCGCAGCTCGGAAAACTCTCGGATTCGTCGTCGGCAAACTTGCGAGAGGGCCGCGGAGAACGAGAAAGACGCGGGAAATTAAAGAGAGAGGACCTTCGTTCGGAGATTAGAAAGTAGCCGTTATATTGCGCTTGCGATGATTCGCTTTCGCCTCGCGACTTTTCGACCTTTGCCGGCTGACGATCATTGAGATGCGACGTGATGCTCCGACTTGAATTGTCATGCAAATGCGGTGTATGATTTAGCGAGAAGCGACAACTGCGAACTTGTGTGAATGTATGTGTCTCAAAGGAGAAAAACTCGAGGACTTTCGTTTTATCTCAAGAAAGATGTTTTTCTTATTGCACTCCGGTTATATGACTTATATTTTTACGGATATTTCTTCGCGGCTGTAAAAACGGAACAATGCCACACCGCAGTGCGCGGCTGCGAGAATCTACTATTGCATTTTTATCCGATGTCCTAAAGCACAACCGAGTCATATAATGCGCCTCGAGACTCGAGTCTTCGCGGAATGTCTTTTCTCTCCGTCGCTCGCTTCGGTTTCTTTTTTGTTTCTATTTATCCTCTTAAGAAGGATTATCCAGCGTGGATAAGACGCGGAAATAGCCGACATGAGAGCTTCTTCAATGGGCTGCGACGAGCGCGGTCACGTTGTTTTATTTCTCATGAATCTGCAAGAATAATACGGGGATGGTGCACTCAGGGCTCGATTTCGGTATGTTTACACTTTCCTGTGCGGTTTGAAATGTAATACAAACATTCGCAATATGCCCACATAGCCACGATATTAACCTGATATTAGAAGTGTTTACCAATCGTTATAGCGAAACACGACTAAATGTCCGGAAATTTTCATTTGCTTTTTCATGGCTCTCAGCCATTACCATTTTTAGTCATTTGTTTTTAATGGCAAGCCGGCAAGCTTTTATTGTGGCCTAGCGACCAAGTAATTGCTTTATACACCGCGTAAAGGGAGTCTCGCTCGAAAGTACCGAATTAACTTTATTATGTTCTTCATTAAAGTTTTCAAGCACTTTGCTAGTAATCCAAAAAATTGTTATCGCGTTTGCTTGCGGCGCCATAAGAATGTATATACACGTCCGAACGATGCGTAGTAGGAGCTAGAGTTCGCTAATTAAAAATGGGCGCGAGAATCGCGAGGCGATGGGAAAAATGAATGCGCCGCGGGATATAATTAAAAATCAACGCTCCCCGGTGTAAAGTGTGCGCGGAGAACGTCTACACTCGGAATTACGATGGAGCGTATTTTTAGCTCTAAGCAGCGGGTGTTAAGGACCTTATTTGCAGGTTTTTATAATGTAGAGACACAATTAATTCCGTCATTAATTTCTTTTCTGCTGTAATAACAGAAGCCGAGATTTTCACACCTTTTTTGTAATTAAATGAATGTAACCCTGTTTCTTATTATTGCTGCACGATACCGGAGTTACGAAACCCTCGATTTTTTCAATTAAAGTGAAAAACCGCGGACTCGATATTTTTAAACTGGAACGAAAATTTTATCCGCCGCAAGTGATCTATACGAAAATCATATACCCAGCTCGTGAACGAATAATCATAAATCAATGACTCCAGCCGCAAAGCCGGCACGTAATCTTTTGGCATTACCGCGAAACAGTAGAGCTTGCGCGGAAAACATCGATATACCCGTATCAATCGACGCTTTCGCATGATAGAAATTAATAATCCAGTATATGTGTGCAAGCGCAAACACAAAGAAGAAAATCAATTCCGCGATACAGCCAGTGACTTGCACCGCTGCTCGATATGCAACTCGCGCGATTTTTCTCCTCGTGATTTTTGAGCTCGTCTCTGTAAGGAATACGTGGATATCGCACGTGCAATATAAAAAGCTCACAAGAAGTATACGCCGCGAGAGTATTGCAACCGCAATCCTTCCCCCTTTTCGCAGTCGCTTCCTTTTCTTCTTTTTCGTCACTCTTGCTGCATTCCATTGTGCCGCGTCTTCAATTTGCATCGGAGTAACCGAAAGAAAAAAAAATCATTGCAAAAGTTTATTGCAAATTCCGGGAGAGCTTTTCGAAAATACAACGCGTTCGCGCTGCAAATAAGCTCGCGACGCGTACACAGGGTAAACAAATAAATGGCAAAGAAAGCATCTTTGAAAACTACTCGCGGAGGAATATCTCCGAGGCAGTTGAGGTCACGTAATGCGCGCAAGAATCTTTATCAACCAAGAAACTTTGTTTTGAGGAAAAACTTGTTTGAACTTTTAATCTCGCGCGCTGAAGATCGTCACGGCGGCATTGTTCCAGCTGAGTGAGCTTGCAAGCTCTGGAAAAGACGAAAAACTGCAGCGCTTCGGCGAGAATTTTCGGTCCTTCGTCGTCGTCGCGTTCGAAAATCAAGAGTTGTAGCGCGCTCTTCCTTAAAAATCGGTAGCCCGGCAAACTTCGCGCAATGCAAATGAGAAATTCACGGCGACATTAGAAATTCAGATTCCCCTTCGTTCTATATCCACTTATTTCCCATCCCTAATTTTCCTCTTTTTCTCCTCGTCGACGGCGAGCTAACTTGCCTGCATTATGCTGTATACAGGTATATATTTCTTGACTCTCTCCGAGCGCTGCAGAACCACTCGAGCGAGGAGCATCGATGCGGAATCGCCTGGGATTGGCCTGCAACTTTGGACCCGAAAGCTCTCTTCCTCTTTACCTTGCCGTGATCGCGCTCGGCTCTTTACATTCGGCGGGCTTCTGCAGAGAGGCTGTGCGCATAAAGGCTGCAGAGGGCGGATCTCCTCGCCGGTCGCTAGTTTACGTTGACTCCGCGGCCGAGTTTACAATGGGCGCCGGATCTCTTTAGCTTCTCCTTCGCTCTCAATGCATGCGCATCCATTTCGACTGTATGCGACTCGCGCGGCTCTCTGCGATAGATAAGCGATCGAGTCGCGTGTCTCTCTTTTTTCCAGCGAACGATACGGCGAACGACGACTCGCAAGGGGAATACTGAAGAGTTTTTGAAAATGGGAAGAAGCTCTAATTTTTGCTTTTATTCCGTTGTTGTCGCACGCATCCGATGGCGCACAGGCACTTTTCTGTTTCCTTCATTCTCTTTCTCCGAGCTCAGTGCATATATATAGCAGTACGCCACCCATTGTAAATAATCTTCTTCTTGGTGGGCCTGCATCTTGACCTGCTCATGCTATAACTCATGTGATTGAAAATTCATACTTTTATTTTCATAGTACGATATGCGAAGTATAACGGCGTAATGCAGCACGTTGAATAAAGCATAGCTTGCCATTTTGGAATCTGCAGTTTGCTGAATTCGTCATGGATATACTTATGCCCCCTTCATCCGTAATCAACCATCGCTAAAAGCAAAGCACACATCCGTGAAAGCTTCGTCGATCCAAAAGGTAAAATCCGCAGTCTAGGGTTTTTACGGCGAATCGAGCTATACACCCGCGACTTTCCTTGATATTTTCATCCCCCCTCCCCCTTTCCTCTTTTCGAACTGCGCGTCGAAGCTTTGCAGCGGAAAATGTCAGCGGTGATTTGCGCGCGAGCACGAACTCGCAGCGGCGGCGCCAAGGAAAACGAGGATAAAGAGGAGAAAGAAAATGAGAAATAGTCGACTCGGAGGGATAACGGGTGATTACGAAGAGCCGGGCGTTGTATAAATAAGATTACCAACTTCTCGCGCGGGTCTTTGCAAGCGCCAGTGGATTCAATGCTACGCAGTAGTATATCGCGATGGGAATCTTCTTAGAGTTGTAAAAATAATTATATCCCTGAACTTTATTCGCGTCTCCCGCAGTACTCGACTATATAGTGTAAATTGAATTTTCGAGGATTGAAGCGCAAACGTTATTATACAACGTTGTAAATTTTCGGACGGCCCTCTCTAACTCTTGGTCGTATGTGGTTTATCCCCGTTATCAGCGGATTTGAATCACAAGCTCGCACGAGACAAGCTCATTGACTCGAGGAGGCAATCGCTCGTATTATCGCGGCCGGGACCGTACATTATCTCTAATAAAGGATCAAGACAGTGTATAGAGCGGACGCGTGCACGAAGTCCAGGTCAACGGTATAACGGATGGCCTAGAAAGGCTGTGGCCCAGCTGCGGGAAGTTCGAGGATAGATGCGTATATTCGAGACTAAGTTTACCCGGGCGCCTGGCGATTATCCGAATAAACAAAGCTCTCGCAAGCCCGTTCGATTTTGCGTTTACAATGTATGTACATCTGGTTTTTCTATCCCCTGTATACGGAAAAGCGATTCGAGGAAGATGTTTTCATACATTCGCGTACGTTGTATAAAAAACCATCGAGCCTTTTTTTCCAGCGAAAAAAAAATAGAAGCTCAAGATTCGTCGGACGCGAGGAGAAATTAACGACACGAATCGTTGGAAGCGAGATAGGGCTAGAGCGCTGGAACTGGTGCAAGGGTGCAATAGACATGACTCTACCCTCTCCAGTACAGCGTGCGGAGGGGCGGGGGGGGGGGGGGGGAGAACAGTAGCAGCAGCAGCAGCAGCAGCGTGACCTGCAGCAGGAGCTATAACGAGCCGGAGGGTAGAGCTCCGCAGTGCAGCCAAGCGGAGAGTGCAGCAGCAGCTCCGGAGGCTGCCTGCAGCGCTACCAGGTGGCAGGTTCGCGCTGCGTATCGATTTCTTACGAATCTAGCCGGGGGTTCGCGCGCGCGACCCGCTATCTGTCTAGGTATATACTTATATTGCTGCTCTCTCTCTCTCTCTCTCTCTCTCACTCGCCGCCGCGCCCGAGAGAGCCTTGTTGTCGGCCAAGAACTTGCATGCGCCGCGAAAAATCTATAACTTTTCTCATTACTTTCTCTCCTGCGAGCTGCTGCTGCTGCTACTTTTCGCCCGGCAATTTTTCTTCTTCTCTCTGTACAGCGCTATTCTGTGTGCAGCAGCCCTTCCGTCGGGATTGGCTCGCTCGTCGTGTTGCTGCTTTTTTTTGCGAAGGACGGATGATCCGGAGCCCTTTCGTAAATCACCGGGAGCTTTCGAAAAAGCGCGCCGGGCTTGTTCTCTCCGGTGGGCTGTGCATTTTGCGTTGAGATTTTGGAATTAATCCAGAATTTCCCCAAAAACTCTGAAAAGCTCCTTGCGATTATTACTGAACTCGGTTACGCGTAGTTAAATTAAGATGCGGTCTTTGAATAATTCCCCGCATGTCGACTAACGAACGTATGATGGACGCGAGCATCACTGAAGCGTGTAGCTTGAATTCGTCATTCGCGTCACGAAAAATCCGCTTCGATTGATCAATTAGTAAAAGTTTCTGGCTGACAAGATTTTCGATGCGCATTTAACGAAAATAAACATGTCGGTCACTCACGACTGACGGGGAAGCTCGAGAACATAATATCGAAGGTACAAGCTTCGAAATCCTTTAAAACCAGTCGCAATACGTATGGCTTATTGCGCTAAATCGAGCAAACCGCAAAAAAGTGCCGCGGCGCAACGCAATACGCGCAACCCTTGATACACATTCACTTAGTTCAATATTAAGTGAAAAGAAGTACAGAGTAGCTACTGGCTCGACTATCCATTAATATCTAACGCTATATCACGAAGAAATGAAATCAGATAGCGACGCAGCGCGGGAGATTCGTTCAAAGCTCACGAATCATTAAAGCTCTAAAAGGAGCGCGGGCAGGGGTCAACGAAGAAAGTGCGGCGGCGGCTGCTGGCAGCGAAAGAGAGCGATCTCACTGGAAATAAAAAGGGACCCCAAAGAGTTTACCCCGTGTAAATACGCGATAGTCGCGCGCGGCTGCAGCCGAGGCTATAGACTTGCATCGGGAGAGAAAGATCGAGCGAAGCTCGGCTGCGTTTAATTATTCCTTCCGCGCGCACAGGACCCGGGAAAATTAAACGGGAACATAGCGTACCCGCGTAATGGATCACTGTCTAATGATGCTCACGGCAACGCGTACGCTGTAGCTCTATGTATACCTATATACGTGATGCTTTCTTAGCTGTGTGTGTGTGTGTGTGTGTGTGCGTTGTGTGTGTGGGTGAAGGTACGTAGGTGAATAAGCGTCGATTCGCCGGTTATATAGCGGAGCCGCTGCCGAATGCCGGCCGAGTGTGAGACGCGATTATTCGGTCGAGGGGATATCGCAAGACGCGGGTAAGAGCGCTTTGTATTAATGGCCGTCGACGACGTGGGGCTAATGAGGATCGTGCCGTTGCAGGATTCGTTAGCGCGTGTATTGCTTTCCTTTGATTGCGGTGTGTTGAGAAAAATAAAGGGGGGGATATATTTACATTATACAATTAATTACACAGTGCACGACTCGCAGGGAGTATTAAACAAGCGGGACTTATCGCCGTGAAAAATACCTACATAATCCTCGAGTCCTGAATATAGAAAGAGAAAACTTTTTTAATTTTCTCTCATTGCTGCTGCTGACCCGGCGATAAGAACTTTTATTTTCTTCCGGGAAAATATACGTCGGAGCGTCGGATCACGGGGAGATAAGCGCTCGTATATTCGGAGCGAGTTAATCGTCGAAAAATACGCGTCTCGCGATTTATAATGTTTTTCCAGAATTCCGGAACACAGGAGCAAAGCTGAAGAGAGACATGAAGCTTGTATAGCAAGGAATCTCGTCGCAACGAGAGACTGGAGTTTACCGAGCCCGGCGAATCTGATAAAGCAAACATTGCCAATCTACTCGTCATAAGCTGCGCGCTGCAACGCGTGGGCCAAACAAAACACAGTAGTGGCATCAGTCGAAGCATATAACGCTCTTCATGAATCTCGAGGACCGTCTTCACCACCACTGTCCTCCGGAGCGTCGAGAATTTCGAGATTCCGTCGCCGCGGGCGATGCCCGTATATATAACCTGTGCTGCTCCCTCTGCACACAAATATACACTCCTATATTCGCTCGGCGTTCGCGATGCACATATCCACTACATATAGGTATATGCAAGCTAGAGGTGCAGCGGCGCGCTATATAAAAGACTCGTGTGTGTCTGGTGACGTAAACAATGACCCGCTTGCGCGCCGACGGCGGCTTGCGACTATTTCCAGATAACCCGATTCAAGAGATTTTTATCCCTTTTCCCACCCTCATTCTCGCGCGCGGTGTGTGCTCTCGTTTTTGTCTCGGCGAGCCGCTTCTCTGTGTATATAAACGCCTGTATACAGCGGCACGGCCGCAAGCTCGTGCATGTATAATAGACGCGTGAGTACGACGCGGTAGACATCACGCAGGCGCGAGTTCGTGTGTGTAGAGATATGTAGGCACCTGTAGGAGAGAGAGAGAGAGAGAGAGAGAGAGAGAGAGAGAGAGAGAGAGAGAGAGAGAGAGAGAGAGAGAGAGAGAGAGAGAGAGAGAGAGAGAGAGAGAGAGAGAGAAGCAGGCCGCTTTTATGCGGCTCTAATACCGGGTACACATTGTAAATGCAGTCCCCTGGGTTCGGGATAAGCATTTTTAGTTTTCGACTGTAGTATGTAACACGCGGTGAATAGGGAATTGCGTTAGTTTTCCTTAGATACACACACACACACACACACACACACATAATCTAATAAAAATGCTGCTTCGCGGGGAGCAATATTTACGCGCGCCGGTATACGTAAACGCAAGATTCCTCTTTTTTTCGCTAGCAGCTACCGCACTGAGAGAAAGATATCATTGGCGTAAACATATGTACACTGCGCGTAAATTGATCCACTGTATGAAGAATATTATTTGTATGAAAGAGGATGACGGATTTTGAGGTTAGGCGGTACGAGAGAAACGCTATCTGCACGCAACATTACGCACGATAGTCATGAAATTCATATGTTAACTATTAGCATACAGATATTTCCCGCAACTGTTTTTGTTTCGTATAGAATATTTGTGAGATGTGCACGAATATATTAGCAATCATTGCTTCTAACGTGTGTACACTGTGCGTGAATTGATCCACGGTATCGTGACCAAATCCATGACCGCCGCGTTCTCATGAGAAGTAGCCTTTAAAAAAAGATGGCGACTATGAGACTGACTGAACGCAGAACGCGAACTATAGAATTCAGTCCCGTAAATTTCAAATATTCAAAATTTGAGCTTTGATAGATTTTACAAGTATTTTCTTTAAACATTTTCTTTAAACATTTGTTTTTTCGGTTTCTCCAACCAGAAATTTGCATTTTTCCCGTAGAATTCCCCACACACATATATATCTATATATATATATATATATATATATATATATACACACACACTCGAAATTATATAACGTCGATTAGTTATAATTAAAAGTTATAATTAAAGATCTCCTACTTCAATCATGGTATTGTTAATTTAAAAAAGAATAGCTGTACCATACCATCCGCGAGCGATTAATTTTCTCAAGCGGAGCCCGAAAGCCGCAAGCCCGCTATATAGCGAATACACGCGCCCGATCCATCATGAGCTGTCGGATCACCGCAGAGCCTTTTTAATTCTCCCATCTCTTCCCGGCCCCCAGCTCTCTCGTCGAAAAATATTCATCTCCGCCGCGAATCAAGCATCTCCCTCTAATAGAGTACACGCAAACAAGGAAGCAAAACAAAAAAAAAAGATTCCCCGCGAACAGCTCTCGCGGTTCTCCGCTTCGTCGAGCTTTGTTATACCCGAGAGCTTGCGCGCATACACATTACATTCGAGTTTCGACGCGTCGGTGCTAAAAGCAATTAGTTAATAGCCGGTCGAACGAGTTTCGCGGCAAAATAGACACGCGCGTATGCGCATACACGCAACGAGCGATGGGAGAATATAAAAACGAAAAGCGGTCGAGGGCAGGTGTATGGGGATGAAAATTCAAACCACAAACAGTGAGACATAAATTCGCCAAACAGCCGAGCGTCACGCTCGCGCGTTACATCGACGTTCCGCGCGCACGAAATGAAATTCGCGAGAACGCTTCGTGCTTTTTTTTCGCTCTTCAGTTTTGCAGTTTTAGCTTTCTCTCTGTTATTTCTCTATCGAGAGCACACACGAGCACGACGGCGGGCGCACGCAACGCTCGCCGCTTCCACGAGTATAGGTATTAGGTCGTTTATGAGGGTAAGAGTTCCGATTTATTTGCGTATTATAGTTGACATTAGAACGATAAATCAGTTGGGAACCAGGGAGAAATCTCCGACGACCATAATGTGTCCAATAGATATCCGTATATACAGATCTTTGAAACACTATCTTATAATTGCCAGCCTCGTCGATAAGCTAGCAATCGCCGTTACGCATAAATACTGCCCAAGTTTATAAAAACCAACGCACTATGTTATATTTACGATAAAACTCAAATCATCACGAAAAATCGAGCCGAGCAAAGAAGAATCAGCGGTCAAAGCGCAACGCAGCATTATATACAGCAAAGCGTCGAGGGTCGCGCGTGTGACCTTTGAAGCTCGCGCAACTGCGGCTGACGGCGGTAGCGGTGCCAGCATAGCTCTCGCCGCCGGCACCTGCCGGGCGTATAGATAGTGTACAGAGCGGTAGCACAGAGAGTATTGAATCAACAATTGCAGCGCGTCCAAAGTGCATTTGCCGCTCGACTGAAGAGCGCGTAACGAGCTCGCTGCGATGCGCGCTTTCCCCCCGCAACGATCGGCCAGACGTCGTACTTTCACATAGGATACATCGAGCGTACAGTCTCCCAATCGTCAGCGGAAGTGGCTCGTTAAGCGCGGCCCAGCTTGATGGCTCTCTCTCTCTCTCTCTCTCTCTCTCTCTCACTCTCTCACTCGAGAAGGAGGATCCGTGTGCGGCTGCCGCCGAGCGATCATCGCTGATTTTACTCGCTGCTCTCTTTCGCTCTTGGCACTGCACAGAGCTTCACGGCCGCAATGAGCGATGTCGTTGAGCTTGGTGTATAAGTGGACGCGTACCTTGAGATTCGCAGTTATGCTCTTTCTCTCACGGAGATCGAGATGGAGGGGAGTTTCTTCTGCTCGTTTTGCCCGAGTGCAATGGCTCGGCTGATTCGAACAGATCGCTTAATTCATCCACGAGATCCGCGATACGGGACCGTTTGAACGGAGCCGGTACCGTTACTACTGCGGAATTCACACTTAAGAGCTTTTGCCGGGGGTGAAATTTCAACGATTCGGATGCGAAAGAAAATAGTCAATACGCAAACACAAAAGGAGCACATAGAACACAAAAGCAATCGGTGATTATTAATACAGCCGGAAAAAAAGAGGAAGAATAATAAAGCTCGCGCGCGATCAAGCTTCGGGCTACTTTTTCTTTTCACGGGGGCTCACAATAAGTCTATTTTCATCCTAAATCGCCCATTCACCGGGTGTGCAGCTCGGGAAATCGATGTCGCGCCTCGTTACAAAAAAGAAAGGAAAAGAGAGAGAAAAAAAGGAACGACCCGCACTACCAGCACACTACTGCGACTCTCTTTTTTTCTTATCAGCGTATTTCGCCGCTGCCCTCGGCTCTTTCATTCGAACCTCGAACGGTGGTATACACACGCACTCTTGGCTGTTCTTGCCGCGGCTCTGTTTACTTTGCCCGTACGAGAGACTCCGCGTCGTGGTCGACGTTAACGAGGCGCGTTCTTACACCCGTAGCAAGCTTCCAAGAATAATCGATTTCCGCTAATCCTCATCGTTACAACGCTTGAAAATTCCGGAAAACCCAATTCGCCGCCGCTGCAATAACACACGGCTCGCAAAGTGGCATCAGCGAGGTGACCTCCGCTTTTACACACGCGCAGGCAGAAAGAGAAGACGTGTGTAAGAACGCTCGCGCGCACACGTACGCGTCTCTCTGTATCTATAACAACGTCCCTCTCTCTCTCTCTGCAAGAGCGCGCGCGCGATACCACCACCACCGGCCGCCCCGAGCGAGAGCGAGACGGAGCGAAGTGCGCGCCGAGAGGCGGGAGAACGACTCGCGACCACCTCGCAGCCACGGGCGCGATCAGTCGACCCCGTGCATCGCGGCACGCTGGCCGCCGCGCTGTATCCTACACTCCGTGCGTGTGCGTCGCTCGCTGTCTCCCGCCGCAAAGATTCGAAAGAGTCTATCAGAGCTTGCAGAGCTTTTCTCCCTATTTCTCGCCCATCTCGCCCAGAGCGCGCGTCGTTGCGGCACAGCATAGCATAGAGCTGATGCGCGCGCGTACGTCGGCGCGCCGGAGCGCGCTACCGTCCCTCAGACTTCGCTGAACTTGAACCACATAGCCAGCCGCGCGGAATAGTAAAAAGTGAGAGTGACTGCTGCGAGTGCACACACAGTGCGCGCAGATCGGGCAGCTCGAGGCGCGTCGTGCTCGAGGGCAACTTGTTGCAGCCGGTGCCAGAGATGCGCCGCCCCGGGAGGAGGCTGCCGGCGCTGCTGCTGCTGGTCCTGCTGGCAGCGCGGGCCAGCGGCGCCGAGGAGCAGGACGACCTGTTCGGCGCGACGCACAGCCACATCAGCGGCGGCAACCACCGCGCGCGCCAGATCAGCGGCATGGGCAGCGAGTACGTGGAGGACCCGCTGATCGTCGAGACGACGAGCGGCCTCATGCGCGGCCTCTCGCGCACCATCCTCGACCGCGAGGTGCACGTCTACTACGGGGTGCCGTTCGCCAAGCCGCCCGTCGGGCCGCTGCGCTTCCGCAAGCCCGAGCCCCTCGAGCCCTGGCACGGCGTGCTCAACGCCACGCTCCTGCCCAACAGCTGCGTGCAGGAGCGCTACGAGTACTTCCCGGGCTTCGAGGGCGAGGAGATGTGGAACCCGAACACCAACACGAGCGAGGACTGCCTCTACATGAACCTCTGGGTGCCGAAGAAGCTGCGGCTCAGGCACAAGGGCGGCGGCGAGTCGACCGAGCGCTCGCTCAACGGCATGCCGATCCTCGTCTGGATCTACGGCGGCGGCTACATGACCGGCACCGCGACCCTCGACGTCTACGACGCGGACATGATGGCCGCGCGCAGCGACGCAATCATCGCCTCGATGCAGTACCGGGTCGGGGCGTTCGGCTTCCTCTACCTCAGCGACTACCTCGGCAAGGCCTCGGACGAGGCGCCCGGCAACATGGGCCTCTGGGACCAGGCGATGGCGCTCAAGTGGCTCAAGGACAACGCCAAGGTCTTCGGCGGCGACCCCAACCTCATAACGATCTTCGGCGAGTCGGCCGGCGGCGGCTCGGTCTCGCTGCACCTCATGTCCCCGGTGACCCGGGGCCTCGTGCGCCGGGGCATCCTCCAGAGCGGCACCCTCAACGCGCCCTGGAGCTTCATGAGCGCCGAGCGGGCTAACGAGGTCGCGCGCATCCTCGTCAACGACTGCAAATGCAACGCGAGCATGCTCGAGGACAGCCCCTCGGAGGTGATGGCCTGCATGCGCCAGGTCGACGCCAAGACCATCTCGGTGCAGCAGTGGAACAGCTACGGCGGCATCCTCGGCTTCCCCTCCGCGCCCACGATCGACGGCGTCTTCCTGCCCAAGGACCCGCTCGACCTGCTGCGCGAGGAGGACTTCGAGAAGACCGAGATCATCATCGGCAACAACGAGAATGAGGGTAGGAAAATAGAATCGAAACAATATAGCGAATCCGCGAGTCATTTTTCAAAGTGCATTCCGGACAGTTACGGAAGGATTATCTTCGCCCCCGCTGCTGGCGAGGGAGACTATACACAGCCGCGCCCACGTACATAAGTAGCGCGCGAAGGCGTCGGTCGGAATAAGTTGCGACGCTTGCGCGCGGTACACACCGAGAGAGCCGCACGTTATATAGCTACACATCCCTCTCCGACGCCACCGCCGTCGTCGCGCGATTATCCTATGTAAATTGCGCCGCGGATATAATGGCTCGCTGCGCGAGATGGAAGTTTGGAGCTCTCTCTCTCTCTCTCTCTCTCTCTCTCTCTCTCGGAGTGCGACGCAGTGTGCGTGTGCGCGCTGTATACACCGCCGTGGGTCGGATGCGACGATAATAATACAGCCGCGCAATTACGTATACGCCCACGCGTCAGACACACACGTCTCACTATAGAGCGAGCGCAGGGCGTTTAATCATGTCGCTACAACTTCTCTCTCTTTTTATTTCTCGCGAATAGAAAGCAGCTGCATCCGCGATTCGGTTCCGCGAGCGCGTATGCGCTCTTGGCATTGAATTTACATAGAACGCGCGTGGACTGCTCCCAGGAGAGATTTTTCGACTGTATGCGCGGAGCTTCTCTCTCTCTCTCTCTCTCTCTCTCTCTCTCTCTCTCTCGGGCTGTTCGACTTATTTACGAGGGCTGCACCGACGGCATGATTGGAATAAACGTTCGACGCGCTTTTACTTTCCGGACAAGGCTTGCGCGCTAAGCCTCGGGAAAGTGAAAGATGGATCGATCGATTGATTGATTGATTGATCGGTTGGGGATTTGGACGCCGGGGATGTTTACTTATTATACACAGGCGACGCTTTCGCAAGACTCGCATGCATAATGTATGCGCGCGCGCCAGATATACGGATTTCCAGGATGCCGCGCGGCGCGAGAGCTTGCGCGATACGAATGAATTCGAGATGAGTCGCGCTGGAAATAGTGTGGAGGATGTGCTTCTTCGATTATTCGATATCGATGTGCGTGAGTCTTCGAATATAGTCGACATTGCATTCGTTATGCATCTGCAACAACGTCTCGTCATAGTCGCGCGAGTATGCAGCACTTTGGTTTCGCGCTGCGGAGAAAAAAGCTCGTTTTTGCCTGCGTCGGCATCTCGAGGGCTGGGCGCGTTGTTGACCCGTACTTTTGTCTTTCAAGAATCTCCCCGACCACCAGCGGGAATTCAGTTAAAAGTAGTAAGTAATTGGATGATTAGTCGACGCGGCGGCGGCGGCGGCGACGAGGGGGACTTTCGAAACTCTACTTCATTCTCGTTCTCGCGCGCTTCTTTCGCGTGCGCGAGCGCGACTAAAGTGCCCATCGAACTTAATGGAGGCAAAGTGTGTCTGCGCGCAAAGTTTCGCGAAATTCTTTGTCTCGCGCGCTCGGTGTGGAAATTGATAAAATAAGGTTTCGAACTACACTGGGAGGGCAGGTCTATTTTCGTATAGGTATAGCGTCTGGTAGAGTCGGATTCGGGTTAATGTGGCGATGTGGGTAATTAATTGGGGTCACGCGTGTGTGTGTGTGAGTGTGTGTGTGTGTGATTGTGTGTCTATTATTATTGTAATGAAACTGTTTATTGGATATGCGAGATGAATAAGTCAAGAGTTCGGGCGCGAGAGAGCGAGTGAATTTAATTGATTTGCTGCGCGGGTTAACCTACTTCACTTCTTCAAGCTAATTTTTAACGGTATGAACTCGTCAATTCAATCGGCCGCGCGTGTTGGACTGCGTGATTATGAAACAGTAACGGTTGGATGGCCATCGCTATACTCGATCGGTATAGATTTCCTTTTCGAATATATTTGAAACTCAAGATTATCCAATATTCTTTTTACGCGAAATCTTAGAAAGAATATCGCCTCTCGCCGATACACCCGCGCACCATACGCATCACCCCCTCTCTCTCTCTCTCCCCGCACACACATAAACGAGCTGCGACGGTATCAACGATTCGAGCGCGAAACGTTCAATAAACAACGGGCTCCGCACGCATATAATCGCTCGTCGTATTCTTACTATTATTGCATCTCGCGCCATACAAGATTACGCGAGCCCGTAAACACTGCAGTACACGGCTGCGCCGAGAGCAATCGAACACCGACACTTGCGATTTCATATCCTCGCGGCCTAACAAACTCGAGTTACCCAACGGGTTTTCGCGCGCGCTGCACACTATATGGCGGTATTAAATTACAATATAACAGCGTCGAGTCCGGCCAGTGCGCGCGCGACCGATGCTCTCGTATATAATAGTATATGTACGCGGTACAAGCGAGTGCGACACGTTAATGAACAGCTTCGCTCGTAAATTTAATTTCGTCGCCAGCGGGAGAGAGAGAGAGAGAGAGAGAGAGAGAGAGAGAGAGAGAGAGAAGTGCGCCGAGCTTTTAAGAGCGGGTGCAGTTTTAGTGCGATTATTATAGGTGGGTGGCTGTGACGATCGGTTAACCGGTACTTTTTTCGGGAAATTTTGAAATTTCGTGCGTGTGAAGTATAATAACAACGAGAACTTGCCCGATCGTTGCGTGTTTGTACTTTGTATAGCCTAGCTATCTCTACAGTCGATTCACTGTCTAATCCTTCTCGCCAAGGCTAAAAATCGCGCTTGATAGCTTTATCCTATCCGAGCTTGGTTGGTTTTTTCCGCGCGCTCGCTCGAGAAACGATAAAAAGCGAATCAGAAGGCTCATTGGCGATGTATCCACGAGCGCTTTTACGATATAGGAAGAGAATGCGTATAAGAAGAGAAAAAAAATATCAATTTTTTTTCTCCCTCCCCCGCTCGCTCGCTCGCTTGCACCGGCGGATTTACGAGTTTGTTTTATACGCGGCGCTCGAGCTTCCGACGCGACGCCAAGAGGAAAATTGCCCTTCACTAGAGAGAGCCAACTTTTCGCGCGCGCGCACGCATTCAATAATGAAGTTTGCTTTTTTCGCTGCGTGAAGCGCTGAAGAATTAAATTTTTACGCTCGGCGTGAATAATATGCTTTTTATACAGAGAGATGCGTGCGTGGCGCTGTGTGGATGATGCTCGGTTTGAAAGGCGAGGGAAATGAAATGAGAAAGAAATCGAATCAGTGCTGAGTTTGGTGGCTTTGAATTGTTTGTTTGTCTGCTTCGTATCAACCACAAGAATGTTGATTACGTTATTAATGATCCATATCCGAAACTGAATCAGTTTTTAATGAATTCATAAATCACAATAAATTCACAATAATTCTGAAGGCATCAGTTATCGAATAAGCGACCCAACAAGGCAGTTTTGGCGTATAGGTGTCACACCGCTATATCTCGACTCGGCGCGCCGATTTGTAATGAGGAAAACAGGAAAGTGCCTGTGCGCCGCCTATCGTCTCTAGTGAGTTTAAGCTGAGGGAGAAAGACAACATTTTTTTTTATTTTTCAACAGACATTAAAAACGTTAATCATACGTTCTCTCAGTAAGTATAGGCTTCTCGGAAAAACCCGCCAAATTCAAAACGCACAAACATCCCAGTAAAAACAGCAGCTCCGAGAAAGAGAAAAAGGCGCTCGATATAACAAATCGCGCGCGCTCTCTAAGTCGGTCCGGCGCTCGCTCGCTTCGGCCAACCGGGAAATTAGCGGGGCGCTGCAGAGTAAACAGCCAGCGCGTACACATCGTACGTTTTTCGAGTTTGCTTAACCACGAGCGCGGGGGACCTCGCCGTGTGAACTCTATAGCAGCGCGATCGATTCGCCCTACGAACGTGCAAAGCCCCGTGCTCGAGGGAAACAGAAACAAAGAGAGAGAGAGAGAGAGAGAGAGAGAGAGAGAGAGAGAGAGAGAGAGAGAGAGAGAGAGAGAGGGACGAATGTAACTGGAAAAACGGCTAAAATGTGCTGGAATAAAAAAAAAACATACACCCACGCGGCGACGCTTAACTTGGTTAAGCCGAGACGTTTTGCGTGAAAAATGTACACCCAAGCGCTCGCGATAAAATGCCTCGCGCTTCAAATTATATGCCACTCGCGCGAGAGCTGCGGGAAAGTGAAATTATTACGTTCTAGGAAGTTAACGCGCTGAGAGAGAAGGAGGAGGGCTTTTTGACCTGCCGCATAGTGTGTCTGTGCGTTTGTTTGGTTTTTGCTTTGCCCCGCTTTGTTTTACGGCTTAATTATGTGGTCGATCGCACTCGTCAAAGGGATTATCGAATTTTCTAGGGGAAACTGCTTCTATTCATCCGACTCGTAACGATTCATTACGGCCTATTTCCAGCAGTCAAACATTGTGTAGAGCTTTTTAATTTTAGAAGCCGCCGCAGTCGAAGTCTATATCAGCGGCTATGCACTCACCGCCTTCATTCGTAACACCGGATAACGAGAAATATTCCAGTCCGCATAATCAACTCCAAAAACACCAATGATTAACGATCTCCTCGCGCTATCTCGCTCCACGAGTTTCACCCAAATAAAAAAAACCCTAGAGATAACGGATAAAAAATAAGATCCAAACAAACAAGCGATAACTCGGACGTCGAAAGAATAACACTTGCCGGGCGTCATATCGTGGCCTATCTGTCGAGTTACATATACTTACGCTCAAATATCGACGAGGGTCGGTTAGAGTGTCTCCCGCGCGGCACATTCACACGAGTATACGTAAAGCCAGACGCAGGCACTAGAGGCTAACTCTTGCATCTTTAATCGCCGGCGCGCGCGGAAGTCGAGGTGAAGGAAAGGAGGAAGCGCTCGCCGCCGCCGTGATAGCGGCGAATATATGCTACGGCACACGCGCCTTATCGATTCGTGCTCGCATTCCGCGACGCCCAGGAAAAAGGCTATAGAGAGAGAGAGAGAGAGAGAGAGAGAGAGAGAGAGAGAGAGAGAGAGAGAGAGAGAGAGAGAGAGGGTGGTGTGTGTGCAGGTATGAGCGACTATCTCACGTTGGCATTAATGCATTAGTCAAAGATAGCATTATGAATTCACGAGTTTAGATACCGGGCTTTGCGTAGAGTTGCGTATTTCTTTCGCGCTTTGTAATCGCGGAGAGTTTGACGCGCGAGTTGAAGCTGTGTGTTTATTTTGTCGGAGGATAGGGGTCGAGTTTTTAAGTCTCTGTTACGCGCACTGAAGTTTTCCCGCATGTCGGTCGGAATTACTCCGTAAACTATATGCAGCCAGCTGAGCACAATTGCTTCCGTGTATAAGGTTATTCATCTCTTATTTTCCTTCTCTCGCGTCTAGTGTATCATCGGAAGGTCCTCGAGGAGCTGTTCAAATAATTCTTGTTTGATGAGGTGCTGCGCACTTCGGCGCAAATATTTCCCGAGCGCAAAGATATGTATAAGAAGAAAACATATTCGCACCGCTGTGTACACGCGTTTACGCGCAGACACGCGCGATTATTATTTGCTGCATCGAATCGCACCGCGGAGAAATTTATACTGGGAAACATTCGAATGTGTCCATCGTAACTGTAATAATATATTGTACGCACATATTTCTCTCAGCTGTATACCGATATGATGTAGGCCAGTAGTCGAGCTTTCGAGAGCGTAGGTGTGGTATACATTTCGCGAAATGCGGACTGCACAATTGACGTAGCCCGTCAATACCGAGAGACAGGCACAATACGCCAATGCGGGGCCGCATCGGGCTTCGAATTTCTAATTGAATTCACATACGTTAACGTTATGCGCGATGTATGAATTTCTCATTAGCGAGAGCCCTAAAATAGCCCCGCGATATGTATATGTCGCTATACACTGCACTTGCAAGTATGTTATATTCAGCGAGATGGTCGCTTCCAAACAGAGAGAGAGAGAGAGAGAGAGAGAGAGAGAGAGAGAGAGAGAGAGAGAGAGAGAGAGAGAGAGAGAGAGACCCGAGCGACAATTTCAGCTAATCAACATCCCTCTCGCTCCGCCTTTGTTTTTAACGCGCGTGTGTTATAGACTCGCGAGCAATTCAGCTTCCAATTAGCACGCGCCCTGCTCGCAATTATAAAAGATGCGCAGGCGAGCGCGTTTAGGGGATACATATCCAGCGGCATTGTCACCGGGCCGAGGCTACCACTGGTGCAGCCTGATGCAGTGCTCTGCTCTGTCTCTTTCAGTGATTCTCTATTCGTATCTTCGCCTCCTGTCACTCGGCCGCTCTTTTTGACCCGATTTTCCGTGCTGCTGCTGCTACTGCTACTATTGCCGACAGATAACCGTCTTTCATACCCCCTGTAGCTCTCTTTTCGCTTTGTGCAGTCGACTTTTGCGCTGCTCTTTTTATCCATACATTATACGCCGGCAATTTCTCTTTCATGTTTTTATATATCTCTGTGCCGTTGTCGCGCTATATACTGTCCTTCGATTTTGCCGAGCTTTCGATCTGATGCGCGGATTTCACTCTGAACGCTTCGTCTCTCTCTCTCTCTCTCTCTCTCTCTCTCTCTCTCTCTCTCTCTCTCTTGCCACAAGCACAGGGACTGTGCTTCAAATATGTCTGGCATGCGGGTGGCAGGTTCCTGACCAGGCGCAGGGGGGGGGGGCGAGCGCGCGCACGTGTTTGCATCTGCTGCCGATTTGCAGGCCATTCTCACAGCGTGTCAGGCCGACTCGAAACAACTTCGACGACCGAATACACGCATGACTGTCACTGATAAGGACGAAAACACTGACACCTCAAGCAACGGACAGGAGTCGGACCTGGCAAGCAAATCGGATGCACCTTTGCCAGCATCGTCGCCATCATTGTCGACTGTATCATCTGCATTAACATCCATACAGTCGTCATCATCCGCGCCCTCTACTTGACTGGCGAGGCCCCTTCACAATGCGCCGGGTGCTTGGAGTGGCTTGAGGGCGGGCTTTCTCAATGTGAACTCGCTCAGGGCTCGCATTGGGATCGTTCGCGATTTTCTAGCAGAGCGCCCCTCATATGATATCTTTGGTTTCGCGGAGACATGGCTGGGTCAGATTGTGGATGACAGCCTGGTTAACATCGGGGGATATTCCATCATTAGGCAGGACCGAAATTTAAACGGGGGTGGCGTCGCCTTATTTGTACGCAGTGGTTTAAAAATTAAAAAACTTGTTTCTTCCGACACTATGGGTCTAGGAAAACCTGGAATCCCAGAGTATCTTTTTTGCAGCGTACAAAGGGGCGACTCACCTCCGGTGCTTCTCGGCGTCATTTACAGGCCCCCGAAAATTCCGATGCAAAAGGACTCAGACCTGTTTGACTTATGCGGCGAATTTAGTCATAAGATCATAATGGGTGATCTGAACTCAGACCTACTGTCTGACTCAGACGACGCTGCTACTATGAAGCGTCTGTCTGAAGAGTTATCTCTTCAGATCATCCGGCATGGTCCCACGCATCATCATACCTCATCAGTGTGCCCAGGTGTGGCGATTTATCGCCAATTTGGCGATTTTTGGTAAGTGCTGGCGATTTTTTTATCTTGACTGGCGACTGGCGATTAAGTGGCGATTCGCTTACTTGCCCAGCGATTTTTTTGGCGATTTACGAAACTTTCCATAAATATAAGTTTTTTTTTAAATAAAAAATTTGAACTTCGCGCTCAATTCCAACCGTTCTAAATAAACGACAACGCGAACATAGCTGTTCTGCCTCTCTCTCTCTCTCTCTCTCTCTCTCTCTCTCTCTTTCTGCACTAACTTCAAGCAGTAACGCAGCTATTTCGGTTGTCTTACCGCGTATGAAACTCTGAAGTATTGTACCTCACTTAGGACCACCAGTAGGTAACATGCTAGCCTATGAAATACACGTATATGCCATAACGCCACGGGACAAAAAGCTTGACTACTTTTTCCGCGAACTTTTGACTCTTCCCAAATGTGAGTATACCGGCCTATACGTACACAACGCCTTAAGCTATACGACATCGCCGATAGCGTGCTGTGTGCATCTTGTCTTTTGTCGACAATTTTGAATGTTTTAAAGATTCGATCTTTCGTCATCGCCACTCGATTCCTGTTAGCAGCAGTGCACTGTGTTCTGTGTTCACCATTTCACTTTTAACAAATTCATCATTCATTACATTGCAATGTAAGTAATCTATCTACTTGTAATTCTTGTATAATTATGTGATGCTTTGTTATTCGATTTATAAATTTTACAGAACAAATAAGAATTATTATAACCTTGAAAATAACATCATACAGGATATACAAGCATAATAGTAATAGATTATCAAATGAATACTATCGTTTTAATAACCGAGGGTCTACACTATTTAGATGAAGAAGAATGTTTATTAATACGCTTGAAAGATAGATTAGTATTCGAAAGCATCTCGGATCAAGAGAAGAGTTCAAGATCGTTTAAAGTAAACGAGTTGCGTGATATTGAATTTATTGTAAAAGCCAGCAAAACACCATTAGATAACCTAGTAATTTGGTGCAAAAACAGGTTAAGTCAAAAGGATAAAACAGAGGAGCTAGAGTTAAAGTTACGCCAAACTCTCATTAAATTAATAAATAACTTATCACTAATTGAAAACCTACTACAAATTATATTTGATCGTACGTTGGACCTGGATACCTCTGATCTAAGTATAGCAGATACAGTGCTTATTTCTAACAGCGATACGGATAGCGATTAAGAAAATTTTGAATTTAGTACATTAATAAAAATGAATAAAAGCACTAAAGAGAAGAAGAAAAGCATTTACAACTATAATGTGAATTGGGAAAAGGAATCCTGGGCCCAGGGTAAGTTGCTTATCTAATATACCTGATAATATTATAGATCGTATTGTTAATATTGTATATCATTTAAACATAAAAAAACGAGAAAGCTCGGGAAAAATATTTGAATTCATATTTGAATCTAAAACGATGTATGTCATGAGGTAACCTCATCGTCTCACACATGGATTGACCTTATCATGACCGACGAAAACGACACGATCCTGGACTCTGGGAATGAGTGGCTGCCTAGTTTCGGCAAGCATTGTGTCATAGATGTCTCGCTAGACATCTACGCTCCGACTCCCGTGAGTGACACTTTCTCTTACCGTGATTACAAACGCATAGACACATCTAGTCTGGTTGACCTCCTGTCTTGTTGTGACTGGACAGCCATGAATTCCATCGAAACCGACCTGGAGGGTGCCTTATCCGTTCTTAATAATAATTTAAAATTAGCAATTGATGAATTGGCACCTTTGAAAACGGTTTGCCCACGTAAGAAATCTGCTCCCTGGTCTGGATCAGAGCTGAGGTTCCTCATCGATAAACGCAATGCTACACTCAGACGCTATGAGCGCACGGGGAGAGCGGAGCTTTCCGATGAGGTTCTTCGACTCACCAACGAGGTTGACTTGCGTTCTGCTCTAGAGCGTGAATCCTTCCTTCGCCAACAACTATCAGACGCTCTTGATGAAAACAGAAATATATGGAAGGTAATGCGTCATCTCAGCCTCCTGCCTGGGCGTACGGAGGAGGAGTTTTTCGGTTTCACGCCGGGAGAGCTGAATGAGCACTTCGCGGGAGTATCGGTTTCACCCCTCGAAAATATAGATAACGCAATGGACACTATCTTACTTGCAAGCGAGGAGGGCTTTACTTTTAGCCCTGTTAGTATGAGCGACGTCGTTCTTGCTATATCTCATTTTTCCTCGTAAGCGAGGGGTGTCGATGGTATTCCGTGTGGGGTGGTCGTCAAGGCCCTCCCAATTATTAGCGAATTTATTCTTAATTTATTTAACTGCTCCTTCACTCAGGGAATCTTATTAGACTGTAAACTTATTTGGAAACTGCAAGTGGATGCCATTACGAAAAAAGTCAACAAAGCCCTGTATAGCTTGCGGTTTATCAGAGGCTGCACCACTGAGATTCTCCGCAGAAGACTAGTCGAAACACTCATACAACCACACTTGGACTACTGTATTCTGACTATCCTGGACGCGTCTAACGAACAACGAATACGGTTACAGAGACTGAGCAATTCTTGTGTGAGATTCATCTTCGGGGTTAGAAGGGATGAACATATTAGTCCCTACCGGAGGCGTCTAGAATGGCTACGCACCGATTCCAGAAGGATTTGAGGTCATTTTATTATACAAGGTGATTCGAATCGGTGAACCTGGGTACTTGGCCTCATTTTTCGTTAAATACAAGCCGAGACCTTCCGGCAGATGAGTTCCTCCGGAACTAAGCATACCTACTGTGAACACCGAGACCGGGGCCAGAGCCTTCCAGGTCCAGGGTGCTCGTTTCTGGAACTCTATCCCTACTACCCTGCGAAACCTACCATCCCTCGCCTTCTCCAAGGGGGCACTGCGGCGACATCTGCTGGCTATCGAATCGTGATGATTCTGAGTCCTCTGGCGCTGCGTTTTTAATCTAGTCTGACTCGGTCTATAGGCCGTAATAATTTTTCAGTATTATTTACTCTGATACCAAAGGTGCAATACAGATAGGTCTATGACCAAACCTCACGTGTACAGCGTTAAGTTAGAAAGGTTTATTGTGATAATTTATACTGTGATATTTAACATGACTAAATGTGATTTCTTTTGTGATGGTATTTTTACCAAAGTATTATTTTAATCTGTGTAGGACAAACAATTTTACCTTCTAAAATGCTGTAATTATATTTTTATATTCTCTCTTTGTTAGTTTGTATGAGACACAGTCTTATGTGATCTCAACGAATTGTATTGTTTTTTGCTTTGAGCAAAATAAAGATCTATCTATCTATCTATCTATCTATCTATCTATCTATCTCTAGCTTCGCGATGTTATTCAAGTTATGTTTGCTTTGAGCTATGATGATCCGCGCGGACTGTCGTCGCGATACTCAGCTGCTACGTCATTAACACTTGCTTTGTTCGACCTGGAGTATATCCGCATTGACGATCGCTCGGCATTTTCCAACTCCGTGTGGTTTAATGTTATGAATTAATTAGCGTGGTGGACTGCGGTTGCTAATATTTGGAGAAGTACGTATATGTATACATATAGTATAGAAGGACTATCACTGATTTATATTCCGTAAATAAATCATCGATACATGCTAATTGTGTCATGTACCAAGTTCATTCTCTGCGAGGTGTGAATGCACATGCGTGTGATGCTCTGTACTTTTATAGAGGGTACATCGCCATTAATTTCTCGTCGATCAACAATAAGCAGTTAGAATATATATTCGCTGCTGAGGCGAGCCAGCTCGGCATGCCGCGATATCCACACACAGACGCACACACACACAACCAAACACTCTTATACGTTCCTAATGTCGTATAGTTGTGTAGGCAGTGTGTGACCTTTCCCTCTCCTGCACATTGATCATTCAAAGAACGGTCCTGATCAGTTATAGCATGTGCGGCCCGACTAAGCAAAGCCCACAAGGCAGTCTCGGCAGAGGTGGTACACCGCTATATATCTAGACTTATCGCGCATATGCTGATTTCGGGAAACCGAAAAGTGCCTGTGCGCCATCTATCGCCGCTAACCAGAGATACGGAGAATTTAAGAAGTGGGAAAGCTCCAATCCAAAACTGCTTCGTTCCGATGCACACTTTCTTATAAGATTTAAATAAAAGCGCAAGACCGCACGACCAGCTGCTCGAACGTCGCAATCTCTCGGCATCAGCTGTTGCCGGATAGCATCGTAGAGAGCATCGCAGCGGGGTATCGGTGCATAGCCCTCTCCGATGGATTCAGCTGATTGAGCTCGGCGGGACATTGTGCGCCTAAGCCCGTGTGCGCCGCGTCACGATGTTAAACCGCGACCGATGACAGACACGCATGCCGGCCGCCGTGCCCGCGCGTATAATAACGCGCGCGAGCGTACGACGCCGGGCAACGCTCGCGAAATTCAAATTACGTGGCTATACGCTCGCTGCAAGCTCGTCTGGCGCGAAAATTAGATCGCGGCAGTGGCTATACTGGACGCACCGCACGCGGTCAATGATTGAGAATTAGATTGACGCGCTTCGCACGCTTTTCGTTCGATATCTTCCTATGCCGATGCTCCAGCTGCTGCTTTGCCGTACTTTATGAGCTTTATTTGGTAAATTTTAACTTAAACCGTCGTTGAACGAGATTATTATGCAGGTTGGCGAGTAATCGGGTCATGGTTATAGGAATGAGGCTAACAGTTGGAAATAAAAACTGTCGCGGTGAAAGTCGAAGAAAATAACACTCGAAGCGGTGTGTATTACGGTATCGATTAGATAAGTATACCGGGGAACAGGAATGACACTGTGTATTTAGGAGTATAATTGAAATGCCGGGACAGGTATTTATCACTATTATTTATTGCGGGCTGAAGTACACGATGGCTTGTTTTCCTCCACCTGTCGGCTGCCGTTTACGACTTTTTCAATAAGGTCGAGCCGCCGCTTTTATGCTTCTCGAAACTTACGGCAAACATTTTACGGGCCGCAATTTGGCGGAAAAAAGGATCATAGTGTAAATATTAACACAGAACAGCGTTCGCTACACTGCGTAACTCGAGAGAGAGAGAGAGAGAGAGAGAGAGAGAGAGAGAGAGGTCGACGCTTGTCAAATAAAACGTAGCTCAGCAGCTCTACAACCTACATGTTTTCACCGCCGCGTCATTCGGAAGAATAGCTCGAATTAACTACGTCGTCGAGCTCGTTATAACGACGACGGGACTTCTTAATTGTTGAGACGACGCAGTCGCACTTGCGGTCGAGTCAAATTAAGCTCAGCAGCCGCTGCAAGCTCTCTCCGTATACGTGAATAGATATGCAAAAGAACGAGTCGTGTGAATGGCTTTATGGCCTTCGTGTCGCGAGACATAAAAGAGAGAGAGAGAGAGAGAGAGAGAGAGAGAGAGAGAGAGCCCTGGTGTGCGTTGATGTATACGGAAGCGTTTAGCTCGAGCCTAGTAATTTCTTTTTCTTTAGTTTGGGGGAGCTTTATGAAATTGCCGGACTAATTACGTTTTCATTAGGACTTATATAGTGGCCTCTGTGTTTAAGTGTTTTTCCGCGTTTACGCCAGGAAGTCGGCCAATGGGATTAATTTTACGGCTTTTCGAGGATGCTTGATTCATCGCAACGAAAAACAAATCTGCTTTTTTTTTCTCAAAAAATTATATCGAATGGTAGAAACTAGAGCGTAGAGATAGTAAACGGCCGTGAAAATTGTGGCTCTTCAGCGATTTTCATTAATCGTTCTGCTCCCGTAGCCGGAAATACTTTCCACTACAACAAACCAGGCGAGCTTGCGTTAATGTTTGCGAGCAACACTTTCACGCAACAAATAATTAAATTATCCCGCGTGAATACGAGACCTGTTGCACTCGATCATCGGATAAATTATACGAAGCGTTCACGTATTCCTAAGGCCGCGTCCGTTAATCCCTCGATAAAAGCTGTTCCCCGTATTGCCCTCTGAACAATTTATTCAGCTGCGAATCGTAAAGTTCGAGCGCAGAGCGATTCGAATATCCCGCGTTCCGTCATGCATCGGCCCGTATAAAAGAGAGCTGACGCTCGGCTGAACTGTATTATATACGTATATATCTTTCTTTCGCTTAAGAAGGTGCAAGCGTTTTACGAGCTTTATGAAAAGGCCTGTGAACCGCTCGCGCATCACGCCCAAGTGATTCCGGCAAAAATGGTGTCTCGTAAAACCTCGGACATGCGGGAGTACTGCATTCGGAGCACGTCAAGGATCTCTTTGCTATTTTCCCCTCCCCCTCTCTCTCCTTGCTAGAACTCTCTCTTACCTCGCTTAATCTGTCTCCCTGTGATGCTTCAGCGTTCCGTTTTATTGATTTTTTTTCGATTTTCCACGCTGCCTCACACTTCTATTATTTTACCGATCGTATTGCGAAGAACTCGCGAGAATCTACATTTTTGGAAACTTCGGGGACTCCGAGCTTAACGAAGGCGAGCACGCGTAGATTATACAGAAAAAGCCGGATATATTCGGCTGGGGAGCTTAAAATTCAAAAATATTCTCCACTTCGGGATATTTCAGCGTTTTTGCGAATTGAACGCGCCTGGCTGCATTATGCATGGTCTTATCCCAAAGTTTCAGCATAGGACTTAGGCAACGCGAGCAGCTCTTCACGCGCTTAGAATTAGAATTTCTCACGGCGCGTATCGGGTCCCCGAAGAAATTAAAAACTGTTATTTTCTTCGTTTTTTTTTGTGAATTTCGCCCACCGAAAATATACGGCGTGTACCGTAAAACGATTTCCAAGTTCCGTTAAACCTATAGGCGACTATAGAGCCGTTATTGCGTGGCATGAACATTTCGCTTTTCCGATACCCCGCAGTCGTTAATCCCCCGCCGGTTCATCGCTTTTCATTACAAACTTCGCGTAACAGTCGGTGTATAATAGTCGCGAGGTTATTAAATCGCCGTATACGCCGTAAACCTCTGCTCTTCGATATATACCGCGTCATCCAGAATACCGATTGCACAGCTTTTTTCGCGCTTCCAAGGGCGTCGAACAGAGACGGCAGTCGTGCGCGGTCACAGATACCGGGGGCGTTGTTCTCCATACCTTCAAAGCTAATTAAAATGGTCCGCGACGGGAATGCGAATTTACGCGCTACACAGCAGTCCCCGGCCTGGTATAATAGTCGCTAACGGTAGCCTTGCCTAGGGAACAGGTGTATCTGCCGGCGGTGGCCCAGCATATATATGTCGCAGTCTGGAGAGAGAGAGAGAGTGGGAGAGAGAGAGAGAGAGAGAGAGAGAGAGAGAGAGAGAGAGAGAGAGAGAGAGAGAGAGAAGCACGTACGGGCCTGCAGAGGACGCAAATTCGCCCCTTTGGCGCAGCTGCGCTCACGTATTCCGGCTCTTGAAGGAAGCCAGCGAGCGTGTTCGGTGCGCGCATGTGAGTATTGTTACGCCGGCGCTATGCTGCAGTCGGGTCACGCTCTCGGGGGTCCGTTTTAATACCGGCCTGCCTGTCGGCAGGAGAGGTGAAAATTCAATTTTTGTCCGATTGCCACTGTTCCTATTCCTCAAAGTTCGATTGTATAACTGTCCCTTTTTCGCGATTTTATAAGTAGTAAGAGGTCAGGCTCGCGACAGACGCGCGTATATATATATATATATATATATATATATATATATATATATATATATATATTATATATATATATGTAATGCAATACACTGCAAAATAACAACGTCTATTACACTCGGCGAGAGCGAGGCGCTCCATAGCCGATACGAGTCCCGAGGGAGCAGTCGAGAGAGCCCTCGTATACGAATCAGTCATAAACATTCGATGAGTGTATAACGGCGCTGCACCTGATGCGCTTCTCGGGAGCAATAGCATCAGCGGCATAATGACATCTCCCCCGCGATGGTTCGATCTTTCTCTCGGCGAGTGTGTGTCTACATCCCCGGCATTTTCTCGCAGCCTGCAGCGGCTCGGAAAAGTCTCGAACGCCGGCGAAGTGTGCAGCGCGCGACGGTATGGGATTTTCTTCTTTCCCTCTCGCTTCTATTTTCTCCGCGCTACGATTCCACCTATCCCTCTGCAATAATGCTAAAAAGATCCGAGAGCGTATACGGGAGGCCAGAGGTGGAAGCGACTATCCCGTACGTGTACGTGTGCTGAGGGTGTGTAGAGGCGACGCTTCTGGATACGGGGAGCTTATATAAGCTACGTGTGTACGCGTGCATGATGTATGGCACGAGCGCGCCGCGTAAATGCATGCCAGCGGGAGGCAGCTGTCGCGAGCCGGAAAATAGAGGAGCGCCGGGAAGAATGACGGGATGAGAGTGTGAGAGAAAGAGAGAAAGGGAGGAGGAGCTGAAGGAAATGCTTTTATTAGTCGAGGACTTCCCGAGTGCATACAATGCCTACTCGTTCCGCTCGCGGACTTTTGTCTTCTCTCTCTCTCTATCTCTCTCTTTGTAGAGGAGCTTCATTTTCGCGCCGAGGAGCTTCCCTCGGATACATCGAACTTCCCTGATTCTGCGCGATGTTGGGCGGAACGATATCTCTGCTTAGCCGAGCGCGAGAGTCGCGTTATTAGGCGAGTTTAGACGTTTCGCTTGGCAAATTTCTTCCTTTAACTATTTTGCTCTACATAGACGAATTAAAAAAACAAACAAATGAGACTGAAGTTACAACCGAGTCGCAGAGCGTTAATCGCCGCGCACGTGTACAATATAGTTTCCGGCGTTTAACGCAAAACTACTATCGCAAAGTTTCAATTAAAAGCCCTCACCACTCTACCGCTGTAGCATAGTAGTTTACATCGAGCAACTTTTCACCGTTTTGTCCCGACGAGTTTCGCGTGCGCTCGTATACGAGAGCCGTTCCGCTCTCTCTCTCTCTCTCTCTCTCTCTCTCTCTCTCTCTCTCTCTCTCTCTCTCTGTGTCTTTGTATACGCGAGCATAATTAATTGGCGTGGACGTCGCGGAATCCCGAAAACGCGCGCTGGTCGCCACGATCCTCTCCCTTTTATGCGCGCGCGCTCGCAATGGATTAATTTGTATTTTTCCTCTTTTTTCGAGAGCCGGGCTTTGTGTGCTAGCGGTTTACGAGCTCTGAATGAGGAGTTACGTCGCGTGCTGGTTTTAGCGCTTTAAGCGATGCTCGTTTCTCCGGCATCGAGGCTGAATTTTCGCTTTTGTCGCTAAATGGTTATTATGCCTTGTGTGTGTGTGTGTGTGTGTGTTTGTGTGTGAGGGGTGTAATCGATTTATTTCGGTTTTGGAACGCGATGTAGTCGCGAAAATTAAGAGCTATTTTTGACCAGCCACAAACGATCCCGCGCGTGCCTCATACAATGGCGAGACGAATGCGATTAATGTGTACACGTTCTGAGAATCGAAGTTGACTCGCATGCGGAATTTCAATTAGAAGCCGCGTAAATTGCTTCCGAATCTCGCTTCGGATCATGCTAGCACGAATACGATGGGAAGAGACAGTAAACTTGCGTTTTTAATCTAAAACAATAGAGTAATCCGAACGTGACGTTTTCATCGTCGCAGTAAATAAGTTTCGTCAGTGCATTAAATAGTGGGACGAAAATCGTGGAGAAAAAAAAATAACCAAAGTACAAAGTTGAAATCGAAGCGTGCGCGCGCAAACTTGACACGTCCAATGTGATTTTCTCCCCGCGACGGTAAACTCGCGCCGAGCTGCAAGATTCCTGTAACTCGGGAAGTTAGATCGACTTTGGCGCATCCGGCCGAAGTGCACGACACTTCGCGAATCGGTAACGAAGCTTGCACGTGCACCTGCCGTTCGCCAAGTCGCTGGTAATTATTATCCCCGCGCGTTCGACTATCAGGGCCCCCCATAAATAGCGCTGTAGTCGTAGGCTAACCGGGTGATTAATCGCGAGAACTGTATTACGAGTATCCGTTATCCGAGGCTTTTAGATTTATGTTAGAAGTGATTTTGCCATGGTTTTAACGGAGAAGTAATCGTGTAAACTATACAATAAAATTATCTATTTGATTTTTCAACTTATTTTACAAGATCTAAGCTTCATTTCGTCAAACTAGCAGCACACGCAGCTCGAACTACGGCCCAGTACTCTAATTAAAAATGCAAGCGGCCTTGCGCAGCTGGGATTTCCGCATCCTCGACTTAATGTATTCACGGTTTTAGTTAATGATGATTCGGATTGCGGTAACTACGACCCCCCACTGCTCCAATGCACACACTTCGAGCTCTAGCGTGCTCGCGCGAATATCGCGTTTGTTTTGATTAGCTGCTTTACGCTCGACTTTTACGAGATGGGAGTTGTTCTTTAAAATTTCCCCTCTGAGTCGATACGGCGAACATATTTCTTTATGTGTTTGGACCTACACCGCTCAAAGGGAATATTTATTACGCGCTCGAAAGGTATTTGGGCTGAGAGGCGTGTTTCGTTTTTTTTTTGGTTTCTTTGATGTTTGCCGGGGAGAGCTTTTAAGCCGCTGCGTGAAATGCGGTTTACTTCGCGCTGGAGCGATATAGGTGAACCATTTTTGCTAGAGGCTTGCTCGTAGGTTTGCACTGATTGAAGCGACCGTGTTTTGATTTTCTGTGGGCAGATCTGACGAATTGATACCGCGAATTCTCCTCTGTGTAGAAGAGTGAAAAAGGTAATTCCCAAACGATTCAAACATCAAACGATCGCGTCATAAGCGTAAAATTATCTCATGCATACAGCTCGCGATTAATTAGCAAACTAGTAAGCCGTATAAAACTATCGTTACTCCCCTTTCACACCGTGTATACACTCGTGTGCGCATTACACTCGCACTGCCATCGTCGACGACTTAATAACGCAGGTATGAATAGCTGCACAATCGCTGCGATCCCAAATGAATAATTCATCGGCGCTATAAATTTAATGGCCTCAAAATCCGGATCGGATAAATTTTTTGCGGCTCAGCGCGGATAATAGAATGTAGCGTTAATTAATTAAGCGAAAGCCATACCATATGCGCGATGTGATGAAGTAGAGCGACGCGGGGCTGACGCAAGAGAGAGAGAGAGAGAGAGAGAGAGAGAGAGAGAGAGCGCCGAGCGTATAACCGCGAATTTAGATGAGATATTGATGATGAATAAACGTTTTTGCAGCTAACTACAAGCGGCGCCCGATAAATTGCTAGCACAGGCGCGCGCGTGCAACTTTGCAATCGCGGCGCGCTTGATTTACGGCCGCAAGCTCACCGACGAGAAGGATAATAAACTGCGCGATCGTCGAACATCCGCGAGCGCGGCAGTAGCTATACACACGCATACACACCAGTTTACTGTTTCGGACGATATATGTCTTGTGTGCAGTGGGTACGCGCGACCCCAGGGCAAATAGATTTAATTATCCGTTTTTCGATTTATCCGCGCGCTACGATAGCACCTGCGCGTGGAAGCTCTTTTTCATGGGGGATTTTTCGAAAAAAAAGAACTCAGTGGAATCTATCGCGTTTCATTGCTATTTCTCGAATTCTCTCCTCGAAACGATGCAGTTACATCGATATTTAGTTTCCAAGTGCTACGGATACACGAATTCGAATAACAATCGGATAAATACCTTTCACGCGCATGCAAATCAGCGCTAATAATCGGAAGAGCACGTAGCACATTCAGATTCATCGATCTCCAATCGGCTAGAAAAGTTCCCTTTCGAGCTTGCAAAAAGCTCCCTCCTCTTTCCCTTGGAATATAAGGCAAGCTTGGTTAATCACGCAAAAAAGGCTCTCTCCGCTCGCACATGCGTGATCCATTGAACGGCTCTCTCAGCGCAGTAGTAGCAGAGCTTGCAGCCGCACACGGGTCCTGCGATGATGAAGCCGTGCGAGCTGGCCGTATAAAAAGACAGCCGGCTAATTACGGTAATACAATAAAGAGCCACTCCGCTCGGGCCGTTCCCGACTTGGCGCGCTGCATATTAAAAAAGGAGGGAGGGAAAAAGCTGATAAAAAGGAGCCAGTGGGCGTCGTCCGCTCGTGCATTCACACGAACCTGGAGAGAGTGAGAGAGAAGAAGGTGTGCGCTCTTGGAACAGCGCCATATCGGGCATAAAGGCAAGCGCGCAGGCGGTGGTAGTAGCAGTTGAACCGACGGCACAGGGGCGAGGTTTTAGTGCCTCGCCATATTATTAATGTTGCAGAGCGGAAGCTAGTTCGTGCACTCGCGATATCAGTGGTATACTCTTCTCTCTCTCTCTTTCCGCGCTTTCTTCTTACTTTCTTCTTATCCCATTCCGGCGTTTACGTCTCCCTTTCTTTCTCGTCCCGCTCGCGCGTTGTTTATGTCTCGTCGGGAATTTCGCGCTCGCGCGTTCTATAACTTTGCGGCGCCGCGCGAGCTTTTTCGGAGTTGCAGCTAGGCAGTCTTGTTTTTGCTAAGTGAGTTACCTAATCTCGCGCGGACTTGCATTTTGTAAACGCGGTCGGTGCACGAATTTTTCGGAGCTTTACGCCGGGTTGACTTAATAAAACCCGAGGAGGAAGGGTTTCGTGGACGGGGTTGTCGTCTATAGCTCTGAATCGGGTGAACTTATTACGAAATGACGAACTTCAGCTCGAGAATTATTCGAAAAGTAAACTCGACGCAAGCGATAAAGTTGTTTTGCCACGTCTGAGCCCGTCGGGATTGTTCTACTGGCGCACCCCGATATTGCGTTACTCCTCCGGTTGTGTTAAATTCTTCTCGAGAGCCCGAGTTTCTTCGACATAGGTTACAGAGATCTTCGAAAATAAAACTTTCATTCCGTACCACTTTTCCGATAACGCGCAAGAATCCTCTAAATCATGCCCCGAAACACTTGCCAGTCCGGCAGCGTTCGCGAAGTCATGGATTTTATTCACACGGCGTGTGAGCTGTACCACCGATCGAATCACTCGCGGGCGTGTGTGTAGGTACCTCTATCTATATATACATGTGCGCAATGCACCTGAACGAGTTGGCCGTAGGAAGAGAGAGAGAGAGGCGCGAGGAAATTGGGATGACTGAATTAGCCGCTCGCTGCGCTCGGGTTGATTTTGAAAATCGATATGGGAAATTCACGCGAGATTAACGCGCGGCGCGCGACGTCGTTCCTTGCTCGCTTAACGGAATTATTATTTGGCGAGGGCTAATCGAGCGCGCGTGACGTGTCAGCAGGCTGGCCGCGCGATAGATCGTGCGGCTGTATGTGTGTGTGTGTGTGTGTGTGTGTGTGTGTTTAAAGTTTATTATTTGTGAATGTGTGTATTCGAGGTTTTGCGCGTATGAATATTGCTTTACTGGGCGGCGAATGCAAACGTTTGAGAGGGAGAGACAGACTGTATACACGCGCGAGCGGTTGGTGTGATGTATGCATACATGAATAAAGTTTGCGCTCGCGTGTGTGTACATCAGCGAAGAAGTTTATTTTGCCCGAAGTTTCGCTCGGAGCAATCCTCGGCAGCGAAGTTTTTGCAGTTTCCGCCGATCCGTTTGTTCCACTGTAATTGTGTGCAGCGTTGTTGCAACGCTTGAAAGAAGTAGGATTTTTTTTTTGAAAAAAATTGCCTAAATCAGCAGTGTAAGTAAAAAGTGGCGAAAGAATCCATCGATCCTTATTATTCACTTCCGCATTGTCGCATCGGAGAGCAGAAGGCACATCCATCCAAAATTCGAACGACATTAATCCGGCATACGTGTCCAACTCGGCATGAGCGTTACATGTGCGCGAAACTCGAGCTGCCTGTTCAGAGCCGAGGAAAAGAGAAACAGAAAAATGAGCGAGTGACTGCTATGCCGCTCTAAAGTCGGAAGAGATCGAGAGCCGGATAGAATGAGAGCGAATTTGCCCGTTGACACGGAAAAAGGTGACACCTCTCTACGCCCCCGCGGAAAGGAGCCGCCTTGCGCGAGAGTGCACTGCGCCATACTGCCACCCACTCGGATCAAGATTTCCACGCTGAATTTTTTAAACTACACAGCTCTATAGCCATCGTTTAGCGCTTCGTCGCCATGTGATTTGGAGCTTTTGATGAATTGGCAGTGCTGGGACTTTGTCGGGAATTTGTGCAGATCGTTAGTGGCGAGCGGTGTGATGTGCCTTTTACGGACTGTATTTTGAAATTTTAACGAAGAGTATTTCTATTTTCATTCCAAATCGTATATTTGTATTTGAACATTAAGAACAATTGCGTTGATTGAAAAGCCATCACGTACAAAGTTCAGAAAATCGTGTAAAGCATTACAGCGGAAAAGACATGTCGGGCATTTTAAAGGATATCCTGGCACGTTATTCGAAACTTGTATGGCCTATGTTTACGTGTATTGCTCGTCGTAACTTTTTCAAGCACTAAGCGTTTTTCTGAAAGTGCAGACTCATCGTGCCGATAAGTTATACGAACTTTCCCATTCTACAGAGGTAAAAAGTTACTTTTTTGCGATAAAATTGTTCCGTCATTATTATAAAAGTTCTGTTCAGCATTAGCGGCTGTTATTACAATGACCTTTAAATAAAAGTTTTGGAAACCGACAGTATTGTACACAAAATTCGTCATCGCTTTAAACGAAAAATCAGCTGCATTCACGCACGTGTGCGAAAAAAGAGGATAACCGCGCCATTTTGCCGAGCGTTACCAAAGTGAAATGGAAAGTTCCAATTTTTCCCTGTCCGTATAATGACGAGCGATTTGTCCGATGCTAGCGCTCTTCATGAAACTTTTATTTTTCTCTTGCTTCGCGCTTTTTCTCCATACCTTCACTTTCATCCCCCACACGCTCCTTTATTTATGCGCTTTTTATCGAATTTTTTCACTCGTATAGCTCTATTTTTCGATATCGGTTCGGAGAGAAGTTTGTTTAATTAATTCCACACACGGGCTTCGATACACATTACGCAGCCAGTTCGATTTATTTCGAAAGTAGATATTAAAATTTGTGAGCTCAATTAACTTCCGTCTGCGGCAGCGCTGACAAATAGACTGTTAGCATCTAAATTGCATTAGTATTCCATAGCAAGACCAACATCAACTCCAAGCAAACGCAAACCTCGACAAGTTTTGATTTGTCTAGAAATTCGGTTTCACGTGCATTAGAGCCAGCTGTGTTGGGACGAAGTTGGGTAGCAATAATTTTAGAAGTTGCCTCGAAACTTGGAGATGTTTTAGATTCTACGATTCGAATGCTTCCGAAACCGTTCGTTAATGTCCCCACGATTCTCGGTAGGAAAAAAAGCCATCGTCGCTTCTTGACTGGCTTCATCACTCCTCGTCTCTCATGTCCGCAGTGATTTATTTCGCGCCTAGCAGAAGCCTTATCCGTCCCTCCGTATCAGCCATATCTCCACAGTCTGGCAGGTTACACATATATAGGGCTCGTGAGCGAGCGCGATCCGATTGTTTCCATCTGTTGAATCTGGCTGGGAGCCAAGAGAGAGAGAGAGAGAGAGAGAGAGAGAGAGAGAGAGAGAGAGAGAGAGAGAGAGAGAGAGAGAGAGAACCCCGCGGCCGCTCCTAATAACGTTACGTCTCTTCTTCCATGTGTTCTGCGTTAGCTACAGGTATCCGCTGCGCGCCTGCACTCACGTGTTGGCTTTTACACCTCGAGCGAGTGCAGTCTATATATAGAGTGTTGGAGGGAGGAGCCTACAAAGCCTCGCTTATATATGAATAGAGAGAGGTCATCCTTGCTTATCTTGCGATTCGACTCAATTATTTGTCCGTCTGGGCTAACTGAAAGAGTGGATTTGCTAGAATCTGACTTCCCATATTCTTCTTTTTTGCTTTATCCCTTACGCTGTCTGTTGAGATAGCAGTTATAGTATGAGCGGTCCAAGTAGGCTTGAGAAGACTGTTTTGGCACAGGTGGTCTACTAGTATATGTATAAGCTCGGACAGGATAGTTTAAGAGGCGGGGGAATTTCAAGAGACAAGTCCGAAACTGCTTGCTATATGAATAATTAATGTTTTACATTTTAACATTATAATTTGTAATTTCAAACGAATATTTTTTAATTTCGCTCGTTTTGTCTGTTACAGGTAAGAGGAAACAAATCCATACATTTATTTCAAACGTTCGATCGCTCGAATTTCTTGCAGGTAATGAACTTATTGGACTAGAAACTTGCGTCATTTACGCCTTCGCGTTAAAATGATGATTATCCACGATGTGATATCGACAACTCGACGAGACGTTTTATCGTTCGCGCGATTTCCTTTATCACAAGTGTCTCGTACATATTCCAACGTACCTTTATTATAAGCTCAAATGTAACGCGCGTATAGAACTGATAATCGGCTTGCAAAGTGGAGCACGTTTAATGGTCATAATTTAAGCGACATCGGCTTAATGAACATCGCGCGCACATCGTGACTTTTTACTCGCTTACAGCGAGAATTCAATTCGATGTTAAAAATCCAACGGTTCGCTTTATTCGCAAGCGTATACGAGTTTCGAACTCGTGTACGGCGCCAGTGCGCCGTATAAGAAACTTAAACATTCATAACAGTGACTATACTGCTGCGGCTGTGCTTTAATAAGAGCAGCCGCACATACATAGCACACGGATCACTGCAGTCTTCTGCATAAATTAATGTGCGCATAAATTATTCCCCCGACTCGCAAAACTCGAGAAGACGTCTGGCATCGGTTTAACATTGTTCCATAGGTCAGTCATCGCGCAGAAAGCCGATAAAGGCCTTAAAAGTCAAGCCTCGGACGTAATCCCAGACACATCGATTACCCGCTGTAATGTATAAAAACGATTTTGTAAATTACAACCGCATAGACGACGAGTCGTTGGCATCGAACGACTGTGCCTAATTATACTTCCATCCGAGATATCAGTCGTTACTTTTTCCTCTGCCCTTTCAATTTGAAACTTCTTATAGGCTGGCCTCCCCCGCGTGTGTACACCGTGACCATAAAAAGAGTAACGCGATGCTATCTTAAATTGTTGCACGTACGGCTCGACGGTGCACGAACCGCGCGGTATATATATATATATATATATATATATATATATATATATATATATATATATATAGTCAAGAGAGAGAGAGAGAGAGAGAGAGAGAGAGAGAGAGAGAGAGAGAGAGAGAGGGAAAAACGAGTGGCGCCGCGGTACAAACACACAGCGTGTACAGCAGCTGCACGTGTGTGTGCACAGGCTTGTATGGGGGTGGCCGCGGCATAACATTGCATTTCGTGCATTTGCGATTCAAACGCGGATTAGTGCGAAAAAGATCGAAAACGCCGCTGAGAATATCTTCTAGCTTGGGATCCTTGATTTTTATTTATTTTTGATCACGGCTGCTCCGAGAATAATCCGTGAATAATCTCAAAAATTATTCTAATCCAAGAAACAAAAGTATAAGCGCACCATCGCAAACGAGAATTACGGCTTGCGCGCGTGTTTAAATTTGCCGCGCGCGTCTCTGGGACGCATAACTCGGTAATCCGCAACGAAATACTGGCCTCTCGTTTGAAAAAAAGCCCGGGAAAATAAAGAGAAAAGCACGTATACAGCGGAGAAAAAGAAGCGCAAACAAAAAGACCACTGCTGGCCGCAGCTAGAAAATATCGCGGAGCCCAGAGAGCAAGCGCGTGGAACGCGCCGGAGCAGAACGCGTCGCGACAGCAATGAATCGTAAACGAGACTTTGCGAGGCTGATTGCGTTTGGGATTTGCTGCGGAACAGCGTAGCTCAGACTGACTCTCTCCCGGCACATATACTCGTCAGCTCTCTCTCTCTCTCACTCTCTCTCTCTCTCTCTCTCTCTCTCTCTCTCTCTCTCTCTCTGCTTTTGCCCCTCCGTGATGACTCTCTTCCAGGCGGAGAAAAATACGCGGACGTGAATCGGAGCAGATTAGTGTACGCGCACACGTGTGTGTACGTTCGTCGAAGCGAGCGGTAATTTCGCGGCGAAAGTTTCGCTTGTATTCGAGGTGTAAATATTGAATTCGTTGAAGGCTGTTTCGCCGCCAGCAATTAAGCCTCGCGCGAGCTGTGAATTTGAATACAATTACACGTCGCGGCGTATTTTTCTTGTAATTAAAATTACTCGTACACGTATAGAGGAAGTGTGGCCGCAAATGCACAAACAGGCAAGTGTTAGCTTCCGGTTCTGGAACGTCCCGTGTAACGCCGATACTTTTTTATGTATAGGAGCGGGACAAATAACGCGTCTAATGTTGATTTTGCGCTAAATGGGAGTGGAGGTAATTAACTCCTTTGCATCGTTTGTACTCCTGTAGGTGACCTCAATGAGTCAAAATGATCGGGTCTATTAGAACTCTCTCTCTCTCTCTCTCTCTCATCGCAATTTTTACCGGCCACTAATCTACCGACGAACAATAATTTCGCGAATCGTTCGTGCAATTAGCGGTAATTGCGAGCGAAACTCGTGGACATGATGAATTTATAAACCAACAGACTGCACGATATCACTCGCGATTTTCTTAGTTATTGTAAATTTCCCGTCAGGAATCGTAACATGACAGCTGCTGTTCTATATCTTATTTAAGAGGCAACGGCGAATAATTAATCTTTCCTTAATTGTAAACGTCTTTCAACTAAATATTCTATTTCCGGAAAAAAAATCGAAACGCTGCGCACACAGTTTGCAATTCATCGTGACGATGTTACAAATCTCCAGTTTTTTCCCAACACGCGCGCGATTCAAAAATTCGCGCAACAATACCCTACAATCAACTCCGCGGTGATGCCCGACACACGCACGCATACACCGCGCGTCCGGCATTGAATTAACCATCGTTCGTCCCTCCTCTGTTCTGGTTGTCATCAGTCAGCCCGTATATAGAAGCTCGAAAAATCCACTTTCCTCGTGGGCTTTCCATAGCCCCCATATACAGTCATAGACGCCCACACACACAAATTTTGCGAGTGAGAGCAATCGGGACCGACATTGTTCCCGGGCCTGACTTTGGCAGTTGGCGCATATAGTTCTCGAGATAGAGATAGAGAGAGAGAGAGAGAGAGAGAGAGAGAGAGAGAGAGAGCTTGAGATGAAAAGCCACCGCGACGGGGGCGGATGAGGCAGACCGCAAAAGGAGGTCATGCCGGTGATGGTTTAGTAAGAGGGAGCAAACGCTCCTCTTCGATCTCTAATACTCGAGTTCTCGCCGAGAGAGAAAGAGAGAGAGAGAGGACTCTCTGCATATACGTCTATAACCGGCGCCAATATGCGGAAATTAATGCGGCGCACTCCTGCCGATACTCGCGCGCGAGCAACAACTTAGAGAGACTTCTCGAGTCGCGTCTTGGCTCTCGCGCGTGATTATGCGCGCTGCTCCGTTCTTGATCTCCCAGCATTGTCGAGCTTTCTCGTGTATATAATAATTCAGGGGGAAAAGCGTCGCTCGATAGCACTTGCAAGAGAGCTTTCGAGCTTTCACGCGTACTACTTGCGTATCTCTTCGCGATTGATAAACTGCCTTTATCCCGGTATTCTAACAACTCTCCAGAATCCCGGGCACACGTACGGACGAAATTATTTTTAGCCCGACGAACAAAGGAGCCGCTGTAGCGCTCCTTTCGCGAAACTTTTGAACAGCCTAATTTCGGGATCAGATGCGACTACAGCGAGCGCCGAAAGCCAGGCTTTATTCCGCTGACCTTTCGGTCGTTCCAAAAAAGCTCGCGCAAACAGAAACTTCAATATCCGCTATTCTCGACCTATATACCATCCCCGGCTGTGCCACTACTGTTTGTCTATTTCTCATTAGATGAAACAGCAGTAGCAGGGCACATAGCATCTCTCTCGCGTGACGTGTACATAATACCTACAGCACACGTTGTGGAAGGCATTAGCAGACACGAGTCTCGCGCGACCGACTGATCAGCTAGTGCGAACTGACAGTCGCTGAGTATTTAGCGTTGCTATATCGTCATCCCTTATTCAATGCCGCCCCCCCCCTCTCTCTCTCTCTCTCTCTCTCTCTCTCTCTCTCTGTCAGCTGAGTTTCACCCTTTCACGCGACGCAACCAAGCAAGAAGTATACTACCGCTCTCGGGTCTTGCATATTCTAATTACAAATTTAATTATTGCCTAGAGTATACGGGCGCACTGGGTTCACTAACACACTTTGCTCTAACGGCTATACATTCGCTTTCGCGACTCACACAGTGTATAGTCGATCGAGAAACACATTCGTGTAGAGAACCGGCCGCTTAAGCCTCTCCAAAGGTTGATGAGCTAACCGACGAAGCGTTGTAATTCCACTCTTGCGGCGAGATGGCAAAATTCGTTATACGCACTCGGCTAATTTCTTGAAGAGCGATTGCGCCTCAGCTTTAATGCCTCGGCGCGTCGTCGTCGCGAAACTTGATATATAATTAATTACTCCTGCGCGCGCGCCACTCAAGCGCCGATCAAAGAGACGCGGAGACTCGACTCGCTTCTCTATATACCAGCAGACTCGAGTATGTGTGTTTAAGGAATTTTGCGGGTTGATCACCACGACGCTGCGCTTTTTATCGTCTTCGTCAATTATCTTCAATGCGAGGCTGCGACTCTTTCTCACGCGAGTTCGTTTGTACAATTCCCAAGAATTTCACGTCGCATCGCTATTCACAGTGGCGCATCAGACGTAAAAGTTCGAAGCTCACCATAATTCAGCGACATAAAGAGTGCGTTTCTCCATCTAACTTTCATCAGGCAACCCTTGCGCGCGTATAAAAAAAAGCTGATACGCAGCTGGAGCCTCGCCGAAAATATCTATAAAAGAGGGGGCCCGCCGGCACACACAGGAAGCATAACGCGCACCGGATTCGACATCATAAATAAATCCACCAGCGTAATAGCCCGCGAGCCGCTGAATAAAACATCTGAGATCCGATTAGCCGCGAATTCCTCCTCAATATTGCACACGGGAGAGAGAGAGAGAGAGAGAGAGAGAGAGAGAGAGAGAGAGAGAGAGAGAGCGCGCGCCGGCGAATTATCCGCGCGCTAGCGTCGATTCTCTCTATCTCTCTCTCTCTCTCTTTGCTATAGCGTCGCTCGCGAGCTTAACGCGCAAATCAGGCGCGCGTTAATGAAGCGGCCGCGAATTTATTATCGACCCGGTACGTACGTTGCGGCTGGATTAGGCTCGGCGTAATAGCGATCGCTAAATTCCAATCGAGTCGTAATCATCGCTGATGTGTACAGTGCGCCCTGGGACCCTTGCAGCGCGTTCGTCATCGCGTGTATATGGCAAAAGGTGGCGACGCTGCATGCCGGTTAAATGAACCGGCCTAATCGCCCTCGTTAAACGGCTAACCGGTACGAATCGCTGTTGGAGCTACTGTTAATCTCTCGCGCGCGCTCTTGACTGCGTTTGATCCGAACGTCATTGCTTCGATTATAAGTATACTCGGATGTTTTGCTTTGTGCGAAAGCTCGCTGTTTATGTAGGTCGATAATATGCTGTAGGCGGATTTAATATATGTGCGGCAATATTCCGCTGGACCGAATTCGAGAGCTACTTTTCCACGACGCTTCGGTGAGCGCGCGATTCCGTCTCTCACTTCCCTCCTGAGTGCACTTCTCTATATACATATATACATCGCAAGCTCTCCTCTACTCCTCCGCTCCTTTTGTCATTTGAAATTTTAATCTTCTCTACAAAAGAATTTCATCCCCCGCGGTGCCGCCCCCGCACGTGTCTCTTTTAGCCTCTACATTATATTATACGAACATTCTCCCGTCATACCCGTACACGCGCGCGCTCCATGTTACATTAAATTAAACGCGAGCGTATGAAAATGACGAAACGAAATCCCTCCTTCCGGATAGAAAACGCCATTGTGGTTATCATTGCGCATTGCACGAAAAAATGCAATTCCGGCTTGTTTGAAGCTCCGCGCGCAACGCCACCGATAATTAAACTTCGCCTCTTTAAGTTGGTTTCTCGCGCGAAGAGCTTTTTTTCCAGCTACACGCACAGAGAAATACATAAAACCGCGCAGCGTGTATTTTCTCGCGGCAAAACGTGAGTAAGAGAGAGAGAGAGCAGAGGTAAAAAAATGACCGAGCCAACGGTTGCTTCCAGCGCCGCGGGCTCTGTCTATAACGCCTGGCCTGCTTCTGTGTATATAGTTTGCTTGGCGAAAGGGCTGGTGAGAAAGAGAGAGAGGGGCAGAGAGGGAAAAAGGCGTCATTAAAGTTGGAATTGGCGAATTTAGAATCGTTGCGATGCAGCCGCCCCCGAGACTCTTGTAATTACGTTCTCTCTCGACGACGAGCGGCCGTGGAAATCTAATAGGGGATCTAGTGTAATCAGGCTAATTTTTTCTTTCTTTTGAGCTTCGAAATTTCCAGCGGAATACTCCTCCGTCTTAGTCTCTTCCGCGGCTCTTCGTTTCGACGCCCGGCTCGCTGTGTGTTATAATTACTACGCTATACGCCACGGTGGGAAATATATTATTTCTTTAATTGGATCGTTAATTATTCGACGCTCAAGCACAACACACCGATAATTGTATAAGCTGCGCAGTAATCAAAGTTCAGGTACACGCGTATGGTAATTAGATTTTTGAACGCGTCGAATTTACGATTCCTTGCCTAATGATATTCGAAACCGAGTGCTACAGGACGCAGTGCATTTACAATAAGCGCGCGCAAACTGCATAAATCCGAATTTCTGCGTGATAACTCGTTTATGCGCGGAGAGAGAAAGAGAGAGAGAGAGAGAGAGAGAGAGAGAGAGAGAGAGAGAGAGAGAGTGAGCGTGAGAGTGGGAATTTTCATCGATTAATTATGTATCGGAAACATTTTGAGCGCGGTCCACTTGACACACGGGCATTAACAAGTAGGTCAGTAAATAACGCTTTTGCAAAAGCGCGACTTTTGCCTTTTCAAAACCCGCGCTTGGCGCGCTTGTTCAATTATATCGCGAGTCTGCGGACGAGATGGAAATTCAGCGCATGCAGTAGCGGAGCCGGTCAGTCATTAAATATCATCCCTCGTGTGCTAGAGATTCATTAAAGCCTACCGCGAATGATAATGGAGCCATTTGTTGGTATAATTTTCGCATCGGGCCGTTATAACGCGGACGGCCAAATCGAACCTGGATTTTTGATGCGCGTGCGCGTCCGGTAATTGATGACTGGAAAATACTTGCATACGAATCTCTCTCGTTGCTACGTGTATCGGCAAATTCAAATGCAAACTTGTTTATAGAGCGTATAGTATTTAAGCTATTGTGATTTCAAAACACAAAACGATGCTCGACCCGCGCGTATAAACGCCGGATCTATTTGCCATGATAATTATGTTGAAAGTCTTTATGTACACATCAGCTGCGTAAGATACCGTCGATTCCTTAAAAGTTCCCAGAGTTTTTATTTAACGCACTACTTTTAGTTGAATTATATATATATACACACACACACACGCTTGGCAGTTATAGCTTGAACGGCCAAATAAGACAGTTCAACGTAGTCGTCACACTCCTATATCTACACTTGGGTTGCGAATAATGAGTGCGAATGATGAGGGAAGTGGGAAAGTGCCTATACGCCACCTATCGTCGTTAACCAGATTGGCTTTGTTCTGCCGAAGCAAAAGCACAATCTCCGCACCGCAGCCGCGATTCTCCTCGAAATCAGTGGTCATCGCAAAGCCCTAAAAACAGCGTATAACCCTGGTAGAAAATTAACAAGTGAAAACCGTTAAAAAGTTAAGTTTAGTTGACCATTATTATCAAATTTGAATGTAAAAAAATAAAGCAAAATGTTGCTAATATTTTAGTGATGCGTGTCTATTATACCAACACAGTGTTATTTTTAAGTTAAAAATTGTTTTTTCCTTTTTTTGTTGCATTAAAACGTTTGTATGTTTTATTACAAATATTTGGATTTTTCACGATTGCAAGATATTTTTCTATAATTTCTGGATTGTAACAGTCATTTAACAAATTTCAAGCAAATGTTCTGTTTTATCTTGAGTTAATGTGTATATCTATGCATTTATAATGTTTAAACTCTTATTTATTTTAATTGTTAACCATAACTTAGCTAAGTGGCCCAAAACTTAGCTTATTAACCGTTAAAGATTCTACCAGGGAAACGGAGCATTTGAATCGAACCGCAGTACATCTTATACGCAAATACAGCATTAAGTCGCTCTCCCTCACAGCTTCGGCTCGTTTGCGGCTACCAAATCAAAGCGGGGGGAGAATTCGCAAAACAGCGTTTGTATCCCGACTCGCAGACAAGAGCTCGTACTCGCGTACAACTACGGCAAAACTCCATACCGAGCTGCGCTGACCCAGTTCCACTCGCTCACCCCGTGTGTGCCTATACCCATATATATATATATATATATATATATATATACCCTCGCGATCCTCTTCGCTCATCATCGCTGGCCATGAATGCGCGCCTACGTAAACACTACACGCACACCGACGCACTGTGCAGGGTTTATATCCTTTATACACGAATATGCAAGAGTTACAAGCGCTGAAGACGATTCGAGGCTTTTGCGCGAATGAAGGAATGCTTTATGGCTTATATACGCGGTATTTACATGCGCAATGAAATTCGTATGTAGTTGCTTGTGCTCGTCGTTTCTCCGCCGCGAGTTAAAGACGAGTTAATGCGTCGAAGCGACGAAGAGGTATTTTAATGGTGATTTCGCGCGCGAACGTGACGTTTGACTTTGGCATATGCGCAACTGTAAAACTTTACGCTCGCTCTATTGCAGCGTTTGTCTTCTTTGATCAAATGATGTATCCATCTGTTTTCTCTTCGTTCAAGCACGGTATGATGCGCTCGCATGCGCATCTTTTGAAACGTTAATGCGCGCGCGCTCAAGAGTTGGAATTCGAGCGCGAATGTTATATCGAATCAGTTTCGAATCATACTTTTTTCCGCGACCGAAACGCTATTATTCCAGCGGGGGAATCGATTTTCCCTTCGATGCAAGAGACGACGCCGACTGGTTTATTATTTATACGACGTTATCCCCTAATAGATTTATCGATTTCTTTTAATGCGTGTTGCGATACAAGTGACCTATTTCATGGTACCTGCTCTCTCTCTCTCTCTCTCTCCCTCTCTCTCTCTCTCTCTCTCTCTCTCTCTCTCTCTCTCTCTCTCTCTCTCTCTGACTGTGATGACTTTGGACTTTGAAGGCGATTCAAAAGTGGTACTCGAAATAGGCGATTATACAGCAGTCGAGCGAGAGCCGAGCTAAAAGTGGAAATTCTAAATGAATCACGCGCGTTGCGTGCGCGTACAAAGTTTCTTCATTTGCGTACGACAGCGCCGCATTGCGGTAACGAAAAAAAACAATCCCTTCTGATGAACGTCAAAACCGAACTCTGCGATCGTTTCAATTCCATATTATAGAGAAAAGAAAATGCTCCTCATTAGCAAGTCCATTCCGCAGAGGAGTTAACCCGCGCGTAATGGCTCGTCCACTACGTACACTGTACGGAAATGCGAAAAACAAACGAAACCGCAGCTCCTTTCGCTTTTTTTCTCCCGCACCGAGGACGAGGTCCCGTTGACACAAGCTGCGACCGCGCGCAGAAAGGAGCTTTCTCTCTCTCTTTCTCTCGCGCATTTTGCCCAGTTATTCCGCGGTCCTCTGCTATTTATACACGCCCGCACGTCTGGAGAGTGCGGCCCCTCCTCTTTCGCTCTCCACCTACGCCCTTTGTGCATTCTATATCCTACGCTCTCTTTTGCGCTTGCGTCGGCTTTATATCGGACGACGCCGAAATTACGCTGCCTCCGCGGCTCCCGGGGCATTATTGCGTCATTTTGCGAAATTCTCATTTCCCGCTTTTCCACGAGTGCCGTACACAGCTCCCGCGGAATGACCCGATTTCAATGGCTCGTGCGCGCCGTGTCCTATAGCTTTTTCCATTTCTCGCGATGACAACACACTGCAAGCTCTCTCTCTCTCTCTCTCTCTCTCTCTCTCTCTCTCTCTCTCTGTTGTCGCGACTAGACTTACCTTACTTAAAGTGTCACGCTTTTGGAGGAAAGGTTGAAAGCTCGAAATTTCAGCAGAGGGCGTGCTTTCTAAGTCGCCGGAGGGAGCTTGCACGCGAGCGTATTATTTATTGTCCAAAAGAGGCGGGCTAGCTTTATGCTCGAGAATTCGAAAAGCTCACGCGGGGGTATGAAATTTTTACTGGAATATTATGTTTTCGGAGTGCGGGAGAGAGAGAGAGCTATTACTTTCCTTTATGAAATTCCTTTTATTACATCGCAAAGCGCGCGATCGATGCCACATAAAGAATATCCGATGAGCGTTCAAGGTTAAGCCGCGCGATGACGGAGAGAGATTTCTGAACGGCACTAAACTCGAAACCCCTGAGCGATGAAAAACCCGCGATGCTTGATGTGTCTCTCTCTAGTAAATATTTTATTCATCAGCCATATATATATATATATATATATATATATATATATATATATATATATATATAATATATATCCGATTCCTAAGTGCCGGTGGTGAGTATCATCCCATCTATATCCCAGCCATAAAATTACGGCGTGAAATAATTCATGTAACCCACTCTCCCGCAGAGAGAGAGAGAGAGAGAGAGAGAGAGAGAGAGAGAGAGAGAGAGAGCGACATAATTCCAGCTGCTATTCTTCAAAATCACTGAATCTTTCGAGATCCCCAAACACGAGTCCGCTCGGTATATATGTATGGAAAAAAGCATTGTCATGTCGCGTTTTGGAAAAATTCGCGCCGGCATAGCGAAACGACGTTTGTCATCTGTCGCGCGGATGTTCGCTTCGGGTCGACATATTTCGCGCTGTATATAACTTTTCTTTGCTTTGCAGAGTGCGGGGCAGGTTAAAACGGTCTATGGTCGGGGAATTTATCGCCGAGTCACGATCGTGTGTAACAACTCAACAGATTGATATTTAACCGAGGAATACGCGATACGAGCTTTAAGATTACACGCTCGATGTTGAAGCTATATTTGCGTGATTTTATTCGCTGAATTATGCATTTTGGCCGAATGACATTTTTACTCGTCGTCGAGATCAATCGAAATGTACGAGTTATTCGCTAGACGGAATTCTCAAACTTCACAGCAAACAAATCATCAAAGGTCGTATAAATTCAAATGAACTATTTATTCAAAAAGTTCAATTGGAATCGAAGAATCGTGGCAAAGACCTACTTACTGCGCTCGACCCGACTGTGTTTGTTCAAAGTTCTGCAGGCATAGAGAACTGGAAAGCTCGCCTCGCGTTCCACACACACACACACACACGCGTCTCCACCTTGAGAACAAAGCGATCGGAGACTTGGGCCAAAAGGGGTCGAAAATAAAGTGAGGTGCGGGGCGCTGCAGTTACGTATAATGTATGCGTGGACGAACACACACTTACGTACGAATAATAAACGAGTACACGGAAAAAGCTCGATGCGATAAGGCGAAGGGCGGAGTAGCGGGGCGCAGCGAGAGAGAGCGAGTATCGCCCGAGGCTAGCCGGAAATTATTCTCCGAACCTCAAGAAGCATCCGTTCCCTTGTCCTTTTTCTTTCCTGTCTTCTCGAACGCAGCCGCACAAGTCCCCTCGGGCTCTCTCTTTTGATATTGTTTTTGCGCTTTTTTTCGTCTATGTGTGTGGGTGTCGCGTGCTTTTTTTCCGTGAACCGGACCCTGATATGACTCGAGAGGGAGGACTCATTACCGGGTCGAGAGCTTCGTGTTCCCGAGGCTGAATATTTTAATTTCACGAGCTGTAAATAGGGACGGAGAGCGACTGAACTGGTGTAAAGTTGACGTAAGTAGAACGAGGGTGTTACGGTGAGATCCGCGATGCTGCAGCGCGCTGCTGCTGCTGCTGCTGCTGCTGCCGGTGTGATGCTCGTTTCGTGTATTAAAGCTGGATATGTATATAAATCCGAGAGTTGGCCGCGCTTTCGCTGGCATTACCATTAAAACGGGCCAACCATTAGATCGTGGTCAATTCGTTTATGTACTATATGGGATATGTATACTTGTCGACGCGAATTACGAGGACATGAATAACTCATTAAGCACTTGATGTTGACTTGAGTTTCGCTCAGACAATAAATATTGCAACGCATCGAATGCACGGAGAATATGATTATGATACGTCAATACATCTTCGCGCGGGAAAAAAGTAAATTTTCCTTCCCATCGCATATGCGCAAGCCGAAAGAAAGCCTCAAGAGTTTACGCATCTCGAGAATCGTATCTTTGATCCCAGCAGTCTGAAGTGGGAGCCGCGCGGCTTGCTGCCAGACTTCTTATTTAAATACGTTGCTCGCGAAAGCATGTGTGCGTGTGTGTATATGTATAAGCACGGCGCTAGAATCCGCAGCGTTTTGCAGCGCAAGAGAGACGAGTGTGTTTATTCATGATTTAAGCAGTGCGCGCCGAAATCGATTCAACCGCTCGAGACTGCTGTGTATGTGCGTGTGTGTGTGCGTGTGTGCGTGTGTGTGTGTGTGTGTGTGTTGCGAAGAAGACTCGCTTGTTTTATTTCGCAAGTACAGCCTCTCAAAGCTGTTCTGAAGCACGTTGGTGTTTTATATATTCTTTTGAGACGTAGCTGGGGACAAGATTACGTCGGACGTCCCGGGCTAATATTTGTACCCAGGGTTATTACATTTGCCACTGCGATTCTTGCGCGGTCCAATTAAAATTCAAAAGGCTCGATCTTCAAGTGTATTTTCCAAGTGGTATACTCGGTGAATAAGGAATCAACTGCTCTTGGACTGAAGGAGATGCCGTTTGGCGGTGAAAATTCGAATAAGGCATGGAATGTGACGACTTCGAATGCCATTAAATCACATTAGTATTAAATGTGTCCGTTGGATGATTCGGATGGTTGCTGCGAAACAAAGTTTCTTCTTTGTCCTTGAAACGTACTAATGTTTCTGAAATCAGAGGAAAATTAATCACAATGTCCGTAATAATAATCGTGTAGAATTACCTTTGCTTGTGTAGCTCTTGCATCCAAACAAATATCTCGAATTACACGAGACAATACGCAGCTGTGTAGCTGAAATAATGTCGCGAGCTTATTCATCCGATCCCGTGGGTGTCGATCGATCGAGTTTCCAGTTTCGTGCGCTGCACAAGACATCCCAGAGCAGCCCGAGTAGCATTTTTTTTAAAGCTCGCGTGGCTCGACCTCGATTGTCTCCAGAAACTCGTGCCTTTATATTACACACACACACACACACACACAAACATATATTTCAAATGACTCGAACGAAAGCACACTTTCATCTCTTCCTCGCTTTTACTTTTTCTTTCTTCCGGGTTAAGCTTTTTTCCACGTGTGAAGCAATGCGAGTAAGCTTTTAAACTGATAATAAGATGAAAGCTTGGTTTTTTTCACCATGTGCAGAAGCTGCTGTTTTCCTTTAGGATTTTGTCACTTTCTGAAGAAAAGTACGCCCAAAGAAAAGTATTGTCAGATATGGCATGAGAGAAGCGCGTTGTGACACTCTCAAAGCTGGAAATGCAATTTGCAGTTAGCGCCTCTCTGGGCAGACGGGCGTGTCGGAGCAAATCCGAGCTTAACTTGAAAATTGGCTGAAATATGAAAGTGAAATTCAGCTCATTGTAGTGCTTCTAAATTGAGTTTCAAAGTAAATTATTTTATTTATAATACCACTGCTGAGTAAGTTTTACATCTGCGCAAACTATAGTCCACTTTGTTAATGTTATAGTTGGATATACTGGAGATAATTGCGTCTGATAATATGAGCATAATTATGGGTATGACTCGAAATGATCACGACACGCTATATTAAGTTAAATACTCGAATGACATTTGTCGGTACTCATTTTCTAGAATATCATACTACGCTACTTTATAAATAGTTCGACATGAATTTTAAATAGCTACATCGAGCTCCGAACACTTCTGCACCCACTCGTATTTTCCCCTCTTCCTCAACGATGTTGCGTAGTTCGATGTATATGTATACAGAAGTGAAAGCGCTCCCACGAAGAACCGTAAATTTTCAATGATCCCCAAGACGAAGTTCGAGTTTCAACTCCGCGTCTCTTTATCCATGCAGTGAGCTTGGTTCGCTCATTGCGCTTCGTCTGCTGTATATAAGCGTATACCCGGGCTCATATATGCATATCTAGGGGATACAGACGTTGCGCCCACGCGCGACCCGATTTTCTTCCTCGATTCTCATTAGTCCGCGCGCGCGATACGTACCATTGATTCGGTGATTCGGATGAATCGGAGCACGCTTTTCTCTTTCTTTCCTTGCTTTTTGCTGAGCTCGATTGTTAGGGCGCACGATTGACGCGCGTTTCATGGGTAATTAGGGAAGGATAGAGATATCCAGGGACAACACACACACACACACACACACACACACTATAATAGCTGTTGGGGATTATTTTCGTTTGAAGGACACTGTTTTTATGGATGTCGCGGCTTTAGTTTATTTTCTTTTAATTTTCCTTCTGATAAACAAGTTGGATGTATTACGTAAGGTGGTTGCATCTTTCATTAAAAAGTTTTGCATTCCTCGAGGGAGAAAAAGCTTTTAGTGCAGTGCGGTTTTTTTGAGAAATTATTCGTCAGAGCGCAGGTACACCGAGCGTGAAATTGTTGTCCAGATAAAAATTGCATATAGTTGTGGTAAAAATGTATTTACCTTTTTAGCCTGAAATGCCGGAACACTTTGCATGCATAACCGTTCTTTTCTTCGCGCACTTCAATATCGTAAATTCGGAAAGCGGCACACGACGGTAAAATACAGCGAAACTTTATAAACGCTTGATAAAGCTACCGCGCTGTATACGTCTGTTCTTGCCCTAAACTAGAAATAGCTATCAGACTTTTGAACCGCAGAAAAACAGGTTTCCAACCCACACGTTTGATAATTTTGTTTATGAAAAAAATAGAAAAATAAATTCTGGTAGTCGAATTTTGATCGATCGTTTAAACCTTGACAGTTTATGGATTCTCGAGAAGAGTACAAAAACACGAATGAATTTTAAAAGCCGCGAACGAATAATGATTTTCTAGGTGTATCGTAAACAAAGAGAATAACGTGTGCCGCGCGGCTTTAAAGAGAGCAAAGAAACCCGTAAAAGTAAAGAACACAGACTACGCGCATAGAATTTTGATGCATTAACAAACATTTCGCCGGATCCTATAAAAGTTCCCTCTGTTTTTAATGCGAAAGTGATAAATTTCCTTTACTACCCACAGAGGGTAAACGCGCCCGACTCCAAAGCTCTTGCGGTCGCAAACTTATATCCGCACCCGTATCATAGCTCAAAATCCACTTTGCAAGCAGGATTTCCCGCTGTTTTCCTTCGAGCGAGCTCGAGCAAAAAATGAATAAAAAAAAAGATGGGTTATTCAGCATAATAAAAAAAACAAGATCCTTTCCTATACCGTTAACTTCGACCCGCAAGCGCACAAGAAGTTCTCGCAAAGCATAAAAGCTCTCGCGCGTAGCACATCGATACTCGATTCGTTCGAGCCCATTTGCAAAACGATCATTTGTAGCCATCGTAAAAAACGCCAGTTGTACACGCTTCCTCTTCCTCTCTATACGTATATAACAGCCGGAAAGAGAGTCGCGAGAGCAGGTGAATAAAAAGTCGGTAAGAGAGAAAAATGTAGAGCACGCGAGTAAAATTCATCGGACGACGTCCGCAAGCTCACGCACACACACACACAGCCCGCGTAAGCCTTCGTGGGAATATACAGGGAAGGTAGGGTCTGCAGGTGGGCTGGCTCGAGTCGTCTCGTCTCCTAAAAGCGCGCAAGGAGCTTTTACGACTCTTCTTATCTCTCCTCGCGCTCTTTCTGTCTTAGCCTCCAGGGGACACGTGTGCTGCGGTCGAAGAAACATTACTTTCTTTCTCTCTCTCTCTCTCACGCTCGCAACAGCAGCAGCAGCAGGAGGCTTCTCTTGTCTTTATGTGGGCTCTCACTTAAGACTGCGCGGATAGGAGCTGCATTTTCGGAAGGGGGGAGGAAGGGTCAAAGCGCTTTTTAAACGGTCGTTGAGCCGGCTTTTAAAGTCGCGATTCGAGTGGATTTCCTCAACGAGGCTGTACAAGATTTTTTCTCCCGCAGCTGCAGCGACTGCTCTGTATGGGCTCTCGAGCGAGATTTGAACGAGCGGAAAAGCGTATGCGTGTGTGTGTGTGCTGGGCGAAGACGACGACGCGCGGGTTTAACGTGGCGCACTCACTTTGGGGATTTTACGATTGCATCGAGTGGCCTGAGACTGAGACTTATATAAAATACGCTAAATATTTCTCTTGTCCTAGATTGCGTCGTGTCTTGTATCGTTTTTCAATAGTTTAAAACTTTCTTCCCCCTACGATTTAGATCGTAAGAGAGATTTAAGGGTATATTTAAGAATTCACGATATCGGTCGCAATTGGGCATTTAATAATTACATCGATCAATCCCGCGCAAAGCGACGTGCCATCGAAACCCGCTAGTTTAATTCGACGTGACATTTACTTATGTGCAAAATTGCGAGTAATCGATCAGCCAAACAAGCGAGCGTGCCGTCTCCCTGCGCTTCTATCAATATAACGGCGATAATACTTTGCGTATAAATACCTTGCAAATACAAAGTAGCCTTGAGCAGTTAATTATAGGTATTATCGACGGCTTATAAAAATATTACAACGATGTTCTCAAATAGCGATGCTAGTCCATCCAGAAGGAGCTCGGCCAAGAATAACTCGAAGGAAATGCTCGCCGCGCACGGCGTAGACACTAGTGTGTTCGCGTATATATCTTATAAAACTATATTTGCGTCGTTATTACTCAAAATTGTTTAAAATGATATAAACACAGGAGCTGCGAGGTTTCTGCGTTATTGCGCGCACGTAACTCATCATACCAGCTGCACAAAACAAAGTACTACAGGCTCATTAAATTGCACTTTAATAAAAGTTGAAAAGTCAAACATGGCGTATTTCAATGTCCAACACGGCGAGCTTTCGCTCGATTTCTTGTGAGTTTTAATGAACATTTTGGCGAGTTATCGTTTTTTGCTACACGCGCAAGCTGTTGTTGAAATTAAAAAAGTTTCCCCCGTAGAGCCACAGCGGAAAAATCCTGCTCTTTCTCCATGATACAAAAAAATCGCGGTCAATTTATCGGCAACTGTATAATTAATTTATTCTTCAAACATCAAATCGAATAACAATAAAATCCAGTAACGGTAAAATCCGACCACTCGCGCACAAACAAATTCATCAGAGCACATGGAAGAAGCTCTATGAACTCGAACTACGCATCAAGCGCACATAATGGGCCGCGTATACTGCCGCGAGGTATATAGCTATATAATAGCTGTTGCACAGAGTAGCCGGTCGAGCACAAAGTCCACACCGCAGGCATCAGGCCAGTTTCCCCATTGCGCTCAATTCGTTCCGGAAATGAGACAAGTGGCCACTGTCTTATCCGAGTCAATCATCGGGGCCGCGCCGCCGGCCAGCGTTTGCTCGTCAAGTTCGCGGTCACGTCCACGTCACGCTCGTCCACTCGACTTGGAGGCTAGCCAATATTCCCCCGATGCTCTCCGAGCGCTGTACTACTGCGCTGTGTGTTCTCCGATAGCTGCTCCTCCGCTAAGTGCTTTGTCCTCTGTGAAACGATTCTTGCACTGACTCGTCGCGTTCGGCTTAATTAATAGACCGAATGATCGACCGATGTTCGAATCGAATGAGACGATAATTTCAGAAAATTGACCATAAGCATCGTATAAGTGCGCGCGCGGCTTTTGCTTTTGCTATGGGCATATAGACGTGCTTTGATGTTTGCCAATTTGCCCGAGCGACTATATTGCTCTATATCTGGGCTTCCTTTATCGTCGTTGCGAGCTTATTGAATTTATGTTGGTTTGCTAAAGGCTCTGTAATGATGGTATACTTAATGCCAATAAAAAATGTTATAATATTAGGAATATGTATGACGCAATAAAAGTATAGAATTACCATTACTAGTTTCGATACTGCATGTATCAAATAATATTCAATGAACAATGTATCTAATTCTCAAGGATTCAATCAAATCACATCAGTGTTATTGAAACCAATGCTATTACGTTTCATTTATTTGCGAATTGATATCACTCGTAATAAATATCGAATATACAATTCGATGCAAAATCATCGAATGCTACAATCAGAAATTCAATAATCTCCAATAGCTAGAATAGAAAAAAAAATACTTTCCGCAAACGCATAAAACGAAGTGGCTCCACAGCCGGGCTAAATCATAAACCAATACCTCGAACGAGAAAAAATGTTTTTAAATCACTCAGCGGAATTACGTAGGGCACACGTATACGCATGTATATCCAGCGCGCGATCGAATCTATATATATATATATATATATATATATATATATATATATAGCCACAGGGTTCGCGCTGCAAAAAGTGCGCCGTAAAAAAGTCCGCACCATTGAGAGGCCACCGGCGGCTTGTTCAAAAGGCAAACTGATGAATATGTGAGCCGATACAAAAATATAATGTTCCTTAAAATCCCAGCCCGCCGCCGATAGCACTCCCGGGCACATTCATATTTGAAATCCGCATGCGTTCGGCAGCAGCTCTCGCCTCTGCTATTCGGCTGCTGCTGCACACGAAAGCGTAAATCGATATCCCATCGGCCGCCGCCGGCGCCACGGTATCGCGCGCAAATCGGCTAACATCGGCTAAAATTATCCGCGTTTTCTGCCTTGCACCGCCACCGGTGCGATGAACGGAAAGAGTTTTGCGCGCACGAAAACAAAAAGTAGAGTATGAAGTTGCAACCTTGTTCCACATTATCTCGAGTTTTGTGCTCGATGTCTCCATATAATATCGTGCGGCTATTATGGATGCGAGATGGATATTCGTCGTCGTTTGTTTTTTCGCGTATTTCCATATAAATAGACGTCATGGCCTGATTTTTGCAGCCGTCGCTTCTCGGTATTATATGCTTTTTCGGGATCTCTGGGGGTGACGGCGTCGATGAGAATTGGATTCAGTCACTTATTATTAGAGGATCGAGGGAAAGGCCAGCCTTGGGGATATGAATTTTCATCATCGCGATTCGCCGTGACGTAAAAGCCACGAGCCAATCACCCTATGATTATTATTTTACAAAATTTCCACGACAATAGCGCAAAAACATCCATCGCGCAAGCTCCTCTTACCCACCAATAAAGTACTCGAAAAACCGATTCCTCAACCCGACTGCACAAAAATTCCCGCGAAGATCTCGCCGAATAAAAACGTCGATATAACCGTTGGCGGGTGACGCATCCGTATAGACATCCGCGCAGCAAAAAGCCGCGGTACGAAGTACAAGTACATCCAACAGTAGCTCTCGCATAAAATTCAGCGGCGCGGCAGCGAGCTTCTGATGGATGGTCGCCAGCGTATCACGGTATAAACTTGCTCTCTCCTCGGGTAAGTTCGTCGGCCGATTCTCGCTGCTCGCGTGTAGCTATATACCAGCACGGAGAGGTGTACGTGCGTCCAGGGATAGGAGAGAGGCCGCGCAAGCACGGAGGAGCTTTACACCTCGCGCGTAACTTCTTCTTTACTCCGGAGGCTGGCGGCGCGACGTCCGCTCTACTCTGTGTGTGTTTACCTTCGGCGCGGCCTTACCTTCTCAAGCTTTCCGCGCACGTTCTTCAGGATTCCTCCCTCTCCTCCAGTTTTCCCGCATTTTTCTTTTCCTCGCTCGCTGGATGCTTCCATTATCCTCTCCTCTCTTTAGCTGCTCCTTTTTCGCCTCCGCGCGCTGGGTCCTCTCTACACGGCCGCTCCATGATTATGGGCTATTTTGCGCCTTTTTCACATTCGTGAGAGATTGCCCGGCTAACTTGGATGGATTCGTTTTCTCTCGACTCGAGCCCGAGAAGGAGAGAGCAATGAGCTTTCGCTGCTGGCTTGAAAAATGCAAGCTCGATCCTCGCGCGAAAAACGATGTATCGCTCATACGCGCGGAGAGCGAGGAATATTCTTCGTGAAAATTGAATCGGTTGCATCGATGCGCACTGCATTGTTTAATATCCGACTTTGCTGCAAGTCTATAGTTTTTCTCCAAGCTCGCGGCACTGCCGAGAACCCAGACAACTTCAGAGGCAGTAAATTCAGCAGGAAAAGAATCAATTACGCGCAATTATACTCCCAAGTGGCAAACTTACTTTTTTATAATCATCCCGCGTGCGTATACCTGTACCTACTCCCCATGTTTTTCCTCCTCCGAACTTGTTATCGCATCACGCGCCTCCTCCGGATTTTTCTTCCCTACTGCAGCCCGAGTAAGCGGCAAATATACACACACACACACACGCACACACTAAGCTCATCGAGGCCGTGTAAAAGTTGCCCGAGTTACAGGGCGACGAAGAGAAGAAAAACGAAGAGAGGGAGAGCAGCGCGTCCGGAATACAAGTGCCTATCGGACAAATCTTCGGAGCGAGCTTTGAGCGAGCGGCAATGACGGGAAATGGAATTGCCCGACGCGATCGATGCCCTCGGCGCGATTCCGATCATCCTTCTTCATCTTCCCTCTCTCTCTCTCTCTCTCTCTCTCTCTCTCTCTCTCTCTCTCTCTCTCTCTCTCTCTCCCCCATGAGCGCACGTGTATGTTCTATGATGTATGCATGCACGTGAGCCCTGCAACGAGTCATTACTCACTGCGCTAGCGAGCGAGCATTTTTCGGTCCTCGATTTTTAAAGTTTCTCCATATTTACGCTGCATAAGCTCGTACTAACGCGTTTTTGGATATATCGAAGGGCGATCACTCGACTGGTTTACAAATGATGCTGTTATTTTATGATGGAATTTGTACAATAACACCCGACGATCGCTGCTTTGTTTGTTTGATAAATTCGCCGAGCGATATGGTCGAATAATTTCAAATTTCATTGCCAAGCTTATTTATATGCTATAATCTTATAATGCACGAATTATACGATGGTTACTAACGTGTTCATTCACTGTGTAACGCGAGTTAATAAACTCCCGCGTATAATTTGAATATAATATCGGTGATTATATCGCAATCCGAATCATCGGTCCGTACGATGTAGCAGTAACTATAATTAATGCCGGTATCTTGTAACATTTTCATTCGAATCGAATCATGCACGCGTGTAGAACGACGTATTAAATTTGCATCGATCGAGAAGAAATCTCTTTTTTTATATGCATTTATTCGGAATCAAAAATCATTTCTACAGCTACTGTAACCACAGCTCGCTAAATTGCTCAATTTTCCTAATGCAGAATAGATATTCAACAAGCAAATATCCCTAATGGCGCGGATGAAAAATTAATGGATCGTTATTAGCTTATCGAATAACTCCCATTATCGATTTCAACCGCGCGCATTAATGTTTTCGCGCAGACGAGGGACACAAGGTGCGCGATGATTAATTAAATGTTTGTACTTACGGAACCGAATACACGCGAGCGAAATGTGCAGCTACATCCGGTAATCTATTTTAAACTTTCTCCGATTACATTATTAATCGTGAATATGCGCGGTTGATATAATCCCGCGCTGATGCGCGGCGCCATGGGATACGCGAGCGGCGGGGAAATTGTATACGAGTAAACCAGAAATCGTTAGTTTTAATAATCTGCCCGAAGAATATTTCAGCCATGTTGCCAAAACATCATTGTATCGGAGTACTTTACACTTCAAATTTTCGAGCTTCGTATAAAGTGCAGAAATCAAACACCTAGCCAAGTTGAAAAATCAATCAAACGAAGCCAGAATCGTCAGCATTTAAAAATGTCTCGAACTGACAGAATTTCAATAAGCTTCCGACCCACTTCTCCGATTCATCTATATCCCCACCGACGTAACGGAAAAGAGACAAGATAAAAAAACAGCGTCACTCCATCCTCCAGCTGCAGCTGATGCGCGCAATGCATTTCAGCAAAAACTCGCAGAATCTCGAATTCTAATCGATTCGCCCATGCGCACATGGAATATATATGCGTGTGCATCTATATATATAACAGCCGGACGGACGCAAGAATGCCGGCATCACCGAAAGGTCAGCCGTGGGCGGATGCGCGTTGGCGATGAGCGCGGAATATATGCACTGCTGAGCTATGTATATAGTATACACGTATACGTATATAATACTGTACATGGCTACCGTGCCAGGTTGCGATACGACGAAAGAGGTCTATCATCCTTTCTCATCACTATTATCCATTCAAATATGGCGGCGCGTATATTCGTTTGGGTCGTATGTTAGACGCGTGGGTGTTGAGGAGGCGACGATGAAATCGGATGAGGAGCATTTGCAAGGGCCGAGTTGGATTGTGAACTTTTGGCCTCGCTACTGAATGATTGAATTACATTTATCCAACTCCAAGCTATAATTTGAGATCCATCTAAGGAACGCAATTTTTTATGTTTCAGGTGAGTAAAGCTTCCTGCTTGCGTAAGTATAAAAACGTGTATGCATATAGGGACGATCGTAAAAGTCGGAGTACAAAATTCGCGAGCCGGATTTACAACAAAGCTTCGAATCAAACATTACATCGAACTCGAGGTTTGTAACTCGATTACATCAACTCACTCGTATTCTCGAACTGTATAATTAAGAATTCCGTCAATTATTCCACCTATACTAGTCTATTTCAATCAGCTCACTTAAAATCAAGCGCGAAAAAAAGCTCGCAAGCTCTCGAAACGCGATTCAATCAAGAACAAAGCTGTATACGACAGAAACACATCCTCGGCTGGCGCAATACATTTTAATCGCAGCGCAAACATCTGCAAAAATATTTCCAATTAGCTTTTTTTCCAGCTACTCCTCCTCCTCGACGACGAAGACCGCGCGGCAATTAAGAGCAAGAGATACGTTATATCCCTTCGGTGCTAGGCGCATCAGTATCAATTGCGGTAATTAGAGGGGAAAAAATCTCCAACTTTCTCCGCGTCCCTGGTCGCCGGCAACTTTTTGCTCTCGCTCTCTCTCTCTTGGCTTATTCTCCTCTGTGACACTTTTATAAAATCGTTCGAGCCTCTCTCACGCGTATAGTAGAGCAACTCCGCGCGCTCGATCTCCCGGGGATGCGTCAGTCTCGAAGATAAATTGCTGAAAACAAGCAAAGAAACGCGTAAGAGCGCGGGATGAAAAAAAGGAATAAGTGGAAGTATTCTCGGACTTTTGAGATCGTTTTCGCTTCCGAGAACGGATGGAGAGCGAGCTTATGATGAATAGTAAGAAGGAATACTTATTGCTATGCTTTTAAAGGCTTTTTGAATTTTAACGAAACGAGTGCACAAGTTGCGAGTTAATAAAACACTGCACCGTCGCGCGTTTGGTCCATGAATCTTTTATACTAGTTTCTTTTCGTCGCATCAAATGAATTTATTTACACATCCACGTGTGTCGCGTCTGACCGTATCCGGTCTTTTTTCACTTCTGGCACAAAAAGCACTTATTCGTAAAAATTAATTGCAACAAAAAAAGTTGTAGCCAAAATGCTCTAATGGTCCCTTAAACGAATTCAATTAAATGATCCCAGACTAAATTTACCAGTGCAGCTCGTCCTCCATCCTCCCAAAATAAAAGACCTCAGCTCTTCCAGCGGTTTGCAAGTCACGTATAAATCGTTTGTACGTCGCGTTTAACTCGCGCGCGACCACTGCTCCAAATTCTCTCCAAAAATGAAGCTCCAAGATCCGGTATATGTATAGACCTCGTTGCATACGGCTGTGTTCCCGAAAATTTTCAGCCGAGCAAACTTTCCTCATCCATGCGGTGAGCCGAACTTCGCTGGAAAAGTTAGTTTTCCCCGCAGCCACAGTCCTCACGCTGATGTGGCCTCCGCGTACGAACAGGCCACTGCTTGTGCCGCATTCGATATGTACCTAAATGAAATGGTGAAAATCGTTAAGCCGAAAAACTGCGGACGAATAGTTTGAAGCGCGAGGATGATGTCTTGAGAAATTCTTTGGACCTTGCGGGGGAAAACGTATAATGTTTCGTCGCGGCGAACCGTTTTATCATCGCGTCGATATTTCTTCGCGAAGAATTTTCACCCGCTGGGGATCTCTCGCGCAGTCTTCAGCATAATGTCTTTACACTCACCTATACACGCGTTTCGCAACAGTCGACGGTGAGAATTCACCAGCGCAGTGCGGATTGATTTATCGTCGATGATACCTCCTGGTATCGTTCTCGCGCGTGAAAGGGCCTGTTTTGCTTATTTAATGGTACGTATAATACCGTCGACGCGCGTATCATCAATAACCGAATGCGAATCGGAATTCAAACCTGTGCATCGATCGTATACACTCGAGTGCGCCAGCTTGAATAATAAATAAATTCATCTTCCGTAAGAGTATCATGAAGAAAAAAAATCCATAATCCCACTTCCCGTTTTCATCTCCATCGACCGCAGTAAAACGATCATTCAGGCCGCGCATCATCTTTTATTACCCTCATCTCGTAACTCCTGTAAGAAAAAATCAAAGCAAACTCGTGGCAGCGGCTGCCACGACATAACTCGAGAATTATGCAAAGTTCAAGTGCACACACGCGCGCGTGGACACAGTTGAGAGAAAAAAAGCGGGTCAGGGATATTCTCGCTAAGAGTTTTCTCACCTTCTCATCGTCTGGGCTCGTTACTTTGGCAAACTGCCGATGGCCTCTCGACTGCGAATGCGCGTGTCCTGCCGACGTAGACGTCGTTTGTAGCTCTCGCCGCCGTTGCTGGAGGCTAGACGAGGAGAAAACGAGCGAGACAAAAGAGCCGAGTGTCGCCGACGCGCTTGTCCTTTCATCTTCTTTTAGACGCTGTGTACCTATACAGCATCAGCTCGGTGTTGAATCCACACACGGTTTGCTTCTCGAAAATTTTCTTTATCGGCGTAAACACAGCCGCGCGACAGACAAATAATCGTTAGCCTTTTGTCGTCACCACCGGCGGCAGCCTTGATGCACGCATTGACGGTGATGATGCTCGGAGGACACGTCGTCGTCGATAAAGTTTCTTTATTGCATTCATTAGCGACGAGGCTGCTGATGACCGGTGAAAGGGGACTAATTGGATCGACAGCGTCTGTTATTGGCAGGTCGACGTTTTCGCTCAGATTGTTTTGTACCGTCTCTTTTTGCGTACACCGGTTATACACGTAAGATTTTTCGAATTGTGTCTTCGATGGTTCGATAATGCGAGCGAGTGTGAATATTCGTGAATATTCGGAGGAATAAAGCGGCGATTAATCGAAAACGCCGTTACGTAAAGGTCACGAGTGAATGGCTTATTTATTGGGAGAGTTTGCTCGGAGCTGAAGCGTAAATCACGAATAGAATACGAGAAAATTTATCGGCGTTAAATTTAATTCATAAAACTTATACGACTCATAATAACTTGACGGCCTTTTAACGCCGACGCGCGCTTAAAATCAAAAACGACTTTTCCCCGGATTTTTACTACTTTTCGCGCACACGCGTAACGTAACGACATAGCAATTATCCAAATGCTTATATTCTCCGACGAGCTTTTTCACACTCGCTGGGTTTATTGCGAAGAAGCTCCTCTATGAGTTCGTAATAGCTTCTTATTAAATTTTATAACCAACTCCGAACTAATTAAGCCAAAAGTAGCTAATGTACGCACGCCGTCTAGCCGGCTATTATATTTCGCTATACTGTATTAACATCCCTGAAAGCAATCTAAAGTTTGCAAATTATTACTCATACGAAATCCAGTTCGAATAATCTCGTTTCCGAGCGACACGCAGCTTCAATTAAAACCGACGAACAACCTTATACGCGAAGCTTGCGAAAAAGTAAACACAAAATACGCGCGCGCGTGAGTATCAATCATGAAAAAAGCAGCTCGGGAACGTCTCTGTCACCAGAATAAAAAAGAAGAAGAGGAAGCACCCGACTCGACTTTTCAGAAAATCCATTGTCAGCTCAACCTTGCGCCGAAATCTCGCCGAGTCATTAAAAGGAAAAATAATCGGGAGAGGAGAAAGAAAAACTGCCATCCCATTCTCTCGCCTTCAACAATGCTCACACTCAGAAAGCGTCGCGCATCAAGGCGCTTAATTCGAAAAAACTCGACGCGAAATAGTTCATGCAGCGCGACACCTTTTTTCCCTTACTATGCCTCGCGCTGCCGGCAGTTCTCTCTCTCTCTCTCTCTCTCTCTCTCTCTCTCTCTCTCTCTCTCGCGCGCGCGCGCGCGCAAGGAAAAAGAAAGAAGCGCGCTGAATTTGAATTTCGCGCGTCAAGGTGAAACTGCTGCACGAGAGCGAGACAGCAGCCAACAAGTTGCCGATGTTGAATCGATAGAGATGGGTGAGCCCCCGGGGCAGGAACACGTAGAAGGGATGAGGTCGTGCTCGCGCGTCTACCTGTGCAACGCTCTTGCCATCGCATTATACGTCTCGCCCCTCTCGCAAGTTCGCCTTCCCTACATTTACCCTCTCGCGAGCTTTCTTTCCTCTCGTCCTTCTCTCTGTCTTTTATTCCCTGGGTTTATCTTTCTTTTTAGAAGCCGACTCTCCTTTGCGCATATTCACTTCTTCCCTCCGCGTATCTTTCAATTTCGCGCCGTCCGTGTGTTTTTCGACTTCCCTCCGCGATAATTTGTTAAGCACTAGGCTGAGCCTGATTGGACCTTCAACGGTTTCTTCTTCGCCATCGACTTACTCGACGCGTCTCTCCACCCATCCATCAGGCTCGTTCGAAACGTCTGTCTCCTCTTCTTTTCTCTCTTTCTTGCTTGTAAGTACACAGCCTACTTACTCGCAGCGGTACACACGACGTTTCACTTATTCTCCCCGGCACCTCTGAACCATGTCTCCGCAGTCACTCTCCGCCTTACGTCTCACTCCTCTCGGCTTTGGTGTACACGTATATACACACACGACCGCACGACGGCCTATGCTACTTTTATTTTATTCCTGATGGCTCTTATCTCCATTTGCCGGGCGTCGCTCGAGAGTCCCTGGGGATCGCGAGACCCCGTTTTTATACGCCTATATAGACTGTACGTGCGCGGCTGTGGGAGTACAGTGCAGCCAGCCGAGATTCTCGGAGGACGCGACGCGGGAGGCGAGAAAATTTCCCGGTGAAGTTTGTTTAAGGACTGGATTGTCAGAGGATAAGCCGAGGTAATTGCTATTATTTTTTCGAAGCTGAGAGGAGACTCCTTTTGACTTCTCGAGCTGCGAATCTTAATAAGTAGAAATGACCGGGTTTGCTCGGACGGGGAGTCGCGAATCTGCGAACTATTGCGATGCGATCTGTACGGTTCCAAGAAGACATACTGTTATTTAATAAATACCCTCGTGAATATCATCTCGGTAAATCACAACAGGAAGCTTTCTCTCTCTTTCTCTGTCTCGGTATATATAACAGGTTGTTTCCATTTCCTTATCTTAAAAGATAAGGAAGGAATCTAGCATCAGGCTCCGTCTACTTAATCTTGGCGAGGGTTATACCCTCAAGATGCAGCCATTAGGAGCATGTGGGATACGACTAATATATAACACGACACTTATACCCCATAAAACATTTTTTGCTCCTGCTATATATACACATGGCGTTTCCCTGCGCCTGCAGACTTCCTCTTGCTCTTATGGTATATAGCTGCTCCCCACATCTTGCCCGTGAGAATATCCCCAATGGGGGAATACTCCAGAGTATTGTTTCGCAAGAGAGGCTGTATTTTTAGCGATATCGCATCATCAGCCGGAAAATAAGGCTGTAAAATACAATACGGTTTACTCGAAGCAATAATTGATATCTCGCGAGGGAAAATCGAAAAAATGCGCGAACCGCGAGATTAAACTTTCTCGGGATATACGTAAAGGGGAAAAAAATTTATCAGCTTCCGATAAGGATCAACCCACTCGGGACGTCTCCTTGCATTCTCCAGCCGGGGAGAGAGAGCGTCGTGTAACCACACCCCCGCCAGCGCTGGCGTCGAATCCCACTGAATTAGAAAGTAATCCGAAAACTCGTAAATCTCGAGTTTCAACCTAGCTGTCATCAGATAAAGAAAGACGACACATAGGCATACAGCGCCGCGAGAAAATTGAAAAGGCTTCCCCGCTGAAAAACTTTCAATTCTCCGGATTCCCGAACGCAGATCCGGAAGTAAATTCCTTAAAATTACATTCCAGCTGCCGCTCGCTCGCTTTCGCTCCGTATATAGCCATGCAAAAAGATTCAGCAGCAGCACCGAGTAAGAGAGAAAGAGCTCTCTCTTTCCCGCACACCAACCGGTTCATTCTTTCGCCGGCGAGTCTTTAACTTCCATCCGCGCGTTTTTGAAGCCGACTGCAGCCGCATAGTTATGGAACTCGCTCGCAGCCGCGGAGCAAAGTTACAATTGCGAAGAAGGAGAAGACCGGCTGGAAAAAGGGGCAGAGGACGCGCGAGCCGAGGCAGAGAGAATGTGTTTGACCCAGTTCGGCATTAAACCCTTCTTGTATAAGTATGGCTACCTCGGAATCCCGGCGACTTGGCAGTAGGCGGGGGCCAGTGCGGCTCAGGCATCAGTAGCGCTCGCGCGCGCGCGAGAAAGCGCAAACTTCCGGCGCGCTATCGCGGAAACGGGCCAAGATGTCGCGGCTCTGTTGATTGTCTAGAGGAAGTTAGCCGGCGTGTAAGTAGAGCTTTCGTGACGATGAGTTTGGATGAGAGAGAGAGGGAGAGAGAGAGAGAGAGAGAGAGAGAGAGAGAGAGAGAGAGAGAGAGAGAGAGAGAGAGAGAGAGAGAGAGAGAGATGGGAAAAGTATTTGGTTACGCTGGTTATACCGCTGTCTTTGTTCGTTTCATTTTTTGAGAGTAACTCGTACGGGTGCTCGAGTATTTTTTTTTTAATTTCAATTGCAATGTTAGTCAACGCGTTCAGCATCCGAACAACAATGAAAAGCTGCAAGATAAATCAGTTTGAAAAATAAGCCATGCTCGCCAATTAATTTTCCGCTTATTTTTTTTCTTCGTTCTCCTCGCGCTCGATTTTTCAGTAGCCACCTTTATGACGCCGCCGACAAAGAAGCTTTTAACTCGGCGCCAGCAGGCGAGAGTGCGCCGCCTACATAATTAGCGACACTTTTTCATAAATAACGAGGCGCGGCTCTTTGAAAGCTTCGATCGAGGAATCGCAAATATTTCCACGAAGGAGGAATTTCGAATAATACTCGCGCGATACGCGTTTTGTGCTCTCGATGAACAACTGAGCTTTTGTGTGTACGAAACGCACATTTGTGCTATATAAGCCATATACAAAAACACTGCGCACAGATTTCATACGACGAACAAACGCACATTCTTTTCCGAAAAGCGCAAAGCGAAATTGCAAACAAGCGCTCACTACGCCCTTGTTTTCCGCATTTCAATCAGCGAGCTGCCAAGTGTATTTTCAGCTCGTATTTGATCTTGCCGGTAGTCGCGGAAGCCAATAACACAGGGCTTTTCGCTCTCGCGATCTTCTTTCGCGCTGATCAAAAGTGCGTTTAAAAGAGAAACGAGTCCGCGCACTTGCGCATAATACCCGCGGATGTCGGGTGTCACATGCACGTCCGTGCAGGCCTGTAAGCTCGGAGTTTCAAACCCGATTCGACGTGCGAGTAACAACTGGATTTTCCGCTGGATGTCACTCACCGGCTGTGTAAAATACGTTTTGTTTTTCGCTCGACGGCGTATTACGAATTTTCCGCACGATACTATGCGAGGAGGTTAATTTGGCGCCGCGAACAGTTGATTCTACTCTCTCGGCTCGATGCGGAAACGTGGGATGAAATTTTCTCCCTTTTTTTTTAGCGTAATCTGACTCAGATTGTAGGAATTATACTGTTTAGGTATAAATAGAAGCTCTTGATGAAAATGGGCGACTGCTATATTGTTCGGCAGTTTTATCGGTTTATTTCCGAGCGAAAGGTCAAATGCAGCTGGTTAGCGGTTGCGGGATGCGCGCTATGCAGAGCTCTTGATAAAAGTTGGCGAATTCGTGTCGGCACAGTTTTCAAATGAAATCTGATGGGCATTCGATTATCGGACATTTGGCGCGCCTGGAATCTGATGCGGATTCCTCCGATATCGAAAATTACCGAAGATCGATATTCGACAAGCGAAATGCTTGGGATTTTCCACTTTAAAGAATCCTCGATTATACGCCGGAAAATGCGATGCATATTTTCATGGAAAATAATCAATCGTTGTTGGATTTTCAAACATCCGTTCGATGCCCTCAATCACGAGATTAACACCATACTCCCGTCGTAAAGTAAAAAGAAAATAGCCATAAGAAAAGAAAGTTCGTCCAGCTTAAATTTCTTCCAACCGCGCTCGCACTTCATCCCCGTGTTAATTACGTGCAACAAATGAAATTACAAGTGGAACAACTGCCGCGCGAGCTCACACTACCGTGGATATCCCCCAGGGGGGGGGGGAGGAAAACGAAGTAGATATAGGGCCAATTCCTTCTTCTCTCGCGATCTCGCGCGTGCCAAGCTTTTCGAATGAGAATCTCACGCGCACTCGACTTTTCCTTCATCAGCGCTCGCTCGTTGGCTCTCTCTCTCTCTCTCTCTCTCTCTCTCTCTCGATAGAAACGAGTGTAGCCGGAAAGGAAAGACTGACGAGATAATCCATTTTTCAATTTTCTCCTTTCAATCAGCGACTCCCGGCGACATTCGCTATAATCAAATCTACGCGGCCGCTGGACACGTGTGTGTGTGTGTGTGTGAGGTCGACGTTTTGTTTTCCTTTATCTCATATACGAGAGCAAGCACTTCTTTTCCGCGATGAGTTTCGCTGCTTTTTTTGCTATAAAAGGGCTCGATTTTCTGAAAAGTTTGAAACGGATGCAGCTTATCGTTGAAAGATAGAAAACGAGTCTGCCATTTAGTATTATAGGTTCGGTGGAATCATTAATTTTTCCTGAAATCGCATAAAGTACATTTGCCCGCACGCCCGATATTACGTATGCCGAGGCGCGCGCATAAAGCGAAGGCCAACTGCTTCGCCATTCTTTTCATGTTTCGCTCGTATATATAGCTGCAATCTCGTTATACCTATTTGAGGGCGCGCGACTCTCTCTCTCTCTCTCTCTCTCTCTCTCTCTCTCTCTCTCTCTCTCGAATATGCTTGACATGCGAACGGTAATGCACATTACTTTTTTAAGCTAACTATGGGGCCAAGCTACTTTTAGACGAGCGCCTATATAACGAAGTCCGCCGCTGCAGCTGCAGGCTGCTGGAAATTCGTGAATTCTTAATCAAATTGGCCCTTTAATTGGATTAGCTCGTGCACGCGGACGAGGAGCTTTACGTACCATTTTCTCCGGCTATTATTGCTTATCGATTCCTCGATGCTCGCAATGATAATACAAGTATATATGCAGTAATTAAATTCGACCTAAAATAGTTCCTTAAAATTACGAATTCGCGAGAACTCGTCTCTGACGCGCACAGGAGCAAGGCCAGTTAACCGCCTGAATACAGCTATACAGATGCAGGACGAGCTGCAGTGCTCGGTAACGCGTACAGGGCGATAATGTTCGAGCCTGCTTGCAGGCCTCCCGATAACCCGACACACGAATTTCAAAGCGCGCGTATGTGCAGCGCCGAAGAACTACGCCCTAGTGCGCGAAATTCAATCCTCCGGCTGCAAAGAGATTGCAGAAGGGAGAGAGAGAGGGACGAAAATGCTCGGGTCGGCGTCGAAAAAACAAACGAGAGAACGAACGTACGAGAGACAGCGTGTGTACATGTATATAGGTAGAGCAGCGCGCGCTGATGAATAACTCAGAGAGCCCAGGTGCCATTATTCTCCCTGTAATATTAATGCCGGCGCGTCCAGGACTATATACACGTTATATAACACACAGCTACGCAAAGTACACACGCCTGGAGGGAAACAAGCTTTTTTCGCGACTCCCGCTTTAACACACTCCTGCGTTCAGATAACAAGCCTCTGTCTCTGTTCCTTCCGTTCTTCTCTCCCTCTCTCTCTCTCTCTCTCTCTCTCTCTCTCTCTCTATTTTTTTTGCCGCCTCTGCCGCGCGCGCTTACCGCGTAATAATTTATTTGGGAAAGAACTCGTTACTGAAAATCTCTGACAGAGAGGGGAGGTTTCGGCTAGATTACAACGCTCTGGTCCCTCGCGTGCGCTGCCGACGCGCGATGAAAAGCCGAGGAAGAGATGATAAGTAAGTTGAGGAAAGAGGCTGTTGAGAAATTTATCCTAGTGTATCGTTGATAAGCTGTACGAGGGGAGAGAAGTTTTTGTTTCTCACTGATGGAAACGTGACCACGCGCGCGATTTTTCGATTTTTATAGAGAATAAATTCGGATATGGACGCGCTGCGCTTTTTTTTCCTCTTTGATCGACAGTCTCTCTATATGCGGTTTGTTTGCTTTGTACGCGGGTTTCGCTGAATGCGCGAGCGAAAGCTGTGGAATTTGGGCGGTGTATTTTTTTAAATTTCTCGCGTTTGTTATTCTCAACGATGGGATGTGTGCTGGAATTTAGAATTGAGTCTTCCTTTTTTTCGCTTTTTCAGCAGAAGCGACTAGTGGTGATTTCTTCGTTTTGCGTTATTTGATGTAAAGTGAGCAAAGGGTCACGGAACGATCGGCAAAGATATAAAAAGCTCGCGCTTGAGTAGGAGAAATCAGTATTAAATCACTGAGCCAGCTTTAAATGCACTGAAAAAGAACATCCGTTTCTACTGTAAAACATGGTAGTTTTAGCGAGTGTGCACTGGTAGTTTTGGCAGGTCTCGGCGAACTGTCTCTATCTCGAGGATATTTAGGTTATGTATCACCTTTTAAAGCACCAAAAATCTTAAGAAAATAATTTTTTTAATGAGTATTATGATAAAATATAAAGTAATGACCATTATGGGACTGATAAGTAACAACATTCAAAATGTTCACGTAACTTATTTGCTAATAGTCACTCTGCATGCGATAATAGGATGGTAATAAGTTGATGGTTGTTATTCAGGGTATTTTCTCTCTTATAATGATCATTACTTATAACTTTAATTTAATTAATCATATTACTCATTAAAAAAACTATTTTCTTAAGATTTTTGGTGGTTTAAAAGGTGATACATAACCTAAATATCCTCGAGATAGAGACAGCTCGCCGAGACCTGCCAAAACTACCAGTGGCCACTCGCTGTTTTTACTGAAAATTCGCCACTGTGGTGACACTCGCTAAAACTGCCGTGTTCTACAGCAGAAACGGGTGTATTTTTTTTCAGTGTGCTTCGGATGTTATATCTCGGCTTGGAATTTATCGTCGTCGATAAGAATACTCTGATTTTTTTTACAACCGCTTTATTCTCATATGACATAGCCTACAGGGAGAGATGTGAACGATTCCTTTGTTTTGTTTTTTTGTTACAGGAACGTATTTCATACTTTACGACTTCATCGACTACTTCGAGAAGGACAATCCAAGCCCACTGGATCGCAGCAAGTTTCTCCAGATCATCAATACGATATTCAAAAACATGTCCAGCATCGAGCGGGAGGCCATCGCGTTCCAGGTAATAACTCAATATTTTTCAAAACAAATAGCTCTCTTCCGCGCAAGTGCTAATCGACAAACAGAGCACCGTCCACTTCGCACTTCTCACTAAAAGAGATTAAAAAGCGAAATTCAAATCCCAAACAAACACTCGCATACGTAGACGACTTCCGCAGTGTAATCAGCGCGATGGAATGACAAAACGTTCGTGCAAATTTTACCGGTGGCTTCGAAAAAGGAGGAGCCATCAATATTCGTGTAACATAGTCCCCTCGTTTGTACATGTAGGTTGACGCAACCTTGGCAGAAAATTAGGGGAGGGAGTAATAATTTCATATCGCCCTCCCGGTTCGTCGACCTCGTGTGTGCCTACATAAGCCCAGGGGTGGTAGCTCGTCGTAGCAGCAGAACGAACGCTTCGTTTGCCCTTCGAAAATTGCCGAAAGTACTTACCCCGACGCATTGCTCGGCTCTTTACGGGCGTATCTAGATTAAACTGAACAAAACGGCAGTTTTAAATATGCGACGTGGTGACAGTGTCATAGTTTTGACTTATTTATTTACTTTTGCAGGTTTTAATAGTTTATTCTAGGAAAGATAAAAATGTTGCCTGCTAAAATCGTTTCTGTAAAAGTACTATTACACATCAGAGCTAACAAAAGAACCTGACTCGAAAAACTGAGAAATTGCCCGATACATCTGAAACACATCGGTAGAAGGACGTTTCCAGCGAAGAAATCGCAGAAACCACTACAAAGCACTCGAAAACCGAAGGAAAAGAAAAACCAGCGAGTGGCTCGTTCATCTGACCGGTAGAGCGGGATGCCGCACGGCACAGTCATACAGAAAGAGAGGAAGAGGGAGAGAGAGGGAGCAAAAGGGCGCGGCAGGAAGCAATTGCTCTGGGAAGCATCTGTACTTCACATAATAGCTCTCCGGGCGAATTTGCCATTGTTGCGCGAACTTAGACGCCAAAAGTCCAAAGCTTAAAGCTCGCCGTCGCTACTGCGCCGGGCTGCAGAGAGCTGAAAGTTCAGTAGCTGTTGTGGTAATGACACTTATTAGAGCAACGAACTAAAAGGCTCCACTGTGTTTAGCTACTGCTGTTGCTGCTGCCTTCCTACTCCTTCCCTTTATACGGCCGAAAAGTTGGTCGGTCAGCGGTGGCTTTCTTTCGTATAAATCTGCGGCGCCGAGGCGCCAGCGTTAATTACTTTAATTAATTGGCCGGCGCCGGTGTCAAAGAGCCGAAGCCGCTCCAAGTGTATACCGTGAACTCGGCCAAGAGGCGAGAGAGATCGATTTTATGCTCGGGTGACAGAAGTTGATGGGCGAGCGATTCTGCCTCATTGGCTGATGCGGTAATAGCTTTGGGAATTGGACTTTAGAGTGGAATATATGGCTACCTGTATGTTTCATTTTTATCCAGACCGTGTAACGTTTCAAAATAATCCTTCATCGCGCAACAAAGCTCGCTCCAGAAATAAGCAAAAACATTTATAAAACTTTCTATTTTCATCCGAGCTGTAGTGGCTACGCAAAAACATAATCTGTTTATACAACTCCGCGGGACAAATTACATTATGATTATGCGATTAACCTTCTCTTCGGTATAAATGGTAAAAGTCGTGTACGTCCAAACAACCCAAGCGCGTTATTCATCCGACTGCGAGTTAATTAAACATAAAAGCGTAATTTTCTAATTCCTCCCCTCCAAGCAACACACGTACCCCGAACGTCCTTCTTCAGTCCAGTGTAAATATTTTTTCTCTCTCGACTGCAGCGCACCTACACGTATAGGACTAGGCTGAAAAAGATGAAAAGCTGTTGCTTTGTGGGCCATTCTCTCCGAAAGAGAGAGAGAGAGAGAGAGAGAGAGAGAGAGAGAGAGAGAGAGAGAGAGAGAGAGAGATCCATACATACATGCACACAATGCGCTCATACTCACACACACACACAGAGGCGAAAGCGAGCGTTCGTTAGCGAAGCATAAGTTTCGCGGGCCGCACTCGGTGGCGCGAGACTTTGACGAGGCCGTTTCTTCGCGCTCTTCCACGAGCTCGTTAAGGGAGCTGCGCGGTATAAGAAGCGCCGTGGGGCTTTCTCGTCGAGCGTTAGAGAAAAAAGTGGAGAGGAGAGAAAAAAGGAGAGAAACGAGGGGGATGAGAAAAATCGCGGGAGTTTCGCCATTTCTATTTCCGCGGGAACGTTTCTCCGCAGGCGTCGTCGTCGGGGCTGATGGCTTGTTGCATCGCAAATTGCTGATTTCTCGAGCACGACAGTGCGAGCGATTTGCATATCTCAAGCTTGCGCGCAGTCTGCGTGTGCCGGTGTAAAATTGAAGCTGAGGAAGTTTCGCCGTAATACGACGATTGCCGCTGCCTGATTACTCGCTACTTCGGCTCTAATGTTTAGATTTGTATGCGGAGTCTTGACAGACGCGAGAGGGTAGGGATTGCGACGCGCCGTTTATTGGAATTTAAAGCGTCGCGGATGAGAGAAGGAAGATGTCTAGCGGTGACGCTTTCGTGCGAATTAAATGGGTGAGTAGGGAGTGATTAAACTGCCGCTTGAAATTTCTGGTCCCCGGACAACGATGATAGGCGGTGCATAAGCAATATAATTGAGACAAAAAGCTCTGTTCTTTGCAGACAGAAGAAAAGGCCTCTTCTTGCGTGAGCGCGATTTTATGTGTCGGGAGATTAAGTTTAATATTCGAAACTTTTCTCGAAGTTCCTCGCGCGACCAAAAAGTTTCAAGACTAATTATTCCTGTAACCGGGCGAACTATTCAGTTTCCAGTTGACTCGGGCGAAATTCGAAGTGTCTTCTTCTCTCTCTCCTCTCTCCAATACTCGAACTTACTTCCAGAACGACGTTACACCGCATTTCTAGACAGAAACACCGTTACCAAAATTTATCGTCTTACAAACCGAACGATGTATCCTCTTCCATCCCACCTCATGTAACGTGGAGCTAATCCAAAAATCATCGACGCACACTACCATCCCCAAGATTTCGCTGTCACGGTCGTAAGAGAGCTGCGAGAAGAAAAAAATCTCTAAAATATAAATAGACCAGAGCTTGCGACTCTCAGCATTCCGAACGACTTTGAACTAGTTTCCGGCGAGCTTGCGAACAGAGCCATTCAGGCACTCTCCGGAAAGTTCGCCTACACCCGTGGGCCATCCTCTCGCGCGACATGCTTTCTTCGCCCCCGCGAGACTTTTTCTCTGACTCACGTGTACACGCGCGAGAGTGGCTGGAGCAGCCGAATCTTCGGAGGCGGAGAGAGAAAAAAAGAGGACCGAGACAGTGGGCCGTAATAACGCCGGCCTACAACTCGCACTTCCGGTGATTCGCTCCAGAAAGCTGGAGAGAGAAAGACAAAAGAGAAAAAGAGCGTCAAGGCAGCGGGAAAAGTAATTGCCGGGGAAATTCTTCGCGAGACGCGCGGCCCCTTTGACCCTTTGTATTCGAGAGTAACTGACGCACATGGCTCACCGCTAAAATAAATCAACTGGTGCTGCACCCGTGGCTGTGCTATACCAACGCGTTCACCTCTTTTGCCGGCTTGCGCTTTTTAATTATGCAGATATTTACTCTGGCGCGTCTGTCATGTGCGCAGCTCTTTTCACGAGATGAGCTGTCGGTGATTTTGCAACCAGTTCTGGCGGACGAGGACCTGCTTTGATGGACTTGGAATGTATACGTTTAGCGCTGGTTTGGTGGAGTAATGGCAGAGCGACGAATGAGATCTATTCGGTATTGATATCTTTTGCCATCGTCTGCTTTGTGTATTATCCGTCACTCGGCTTGTTATGGAGCTTTTTGTTTCGATTATGTTGAGAGTATACGGCTTGGAAGATTAAACAGACTTTTTCAACGTATACTTTCATTGTTCGGCGAGAACAGAACGTTCGATTCTGATACTGCAAATGAATGCGCGCTTAGTTTCTGTCATCATCGCAATGAAATCGTTAGCAGCGTTGAAAGCTATGCATGTACACCTGCTAAAATCAATTCCCTTCTTTTCATCACCAATCCAAACTTCCAAACTTCCTTATCAGACAACGCACAGCAACGAGTAAATATTTGCCGACAGCCTGTAATGCCTCTCGCAAAACAATCACCCTAAATAACACAGCGTCTCTCAAGATCCTCGAGTTCGCGTGAAAAGCACGACAACGTGTTCTCGCTCGGAGTTTGTTTCGCCTGCACACATCGGGCGACTTCTCAGCGTCAAGGCATCGCGGAAGGAAGAATGAGAGCAAAGTGACGTCTTCGCGACGCGATAACTCGATTTATTGCTCGGTGGCTGCGCATCGAACGAGTCGCGGGCAGCTACGAGCGTCGGGGGAGTCCCGCAGCGTAGTACAGGGCCGCGAGATTGCGCGGGACGTCCGGGACGATTTCACGGATATAATGGAAGGTAAAGTACAAAACCCGAAAGGGTACTTCCAGTCCACCTTCTGCTCGTGAAAGCTTTTCTCGAAATTTGTTTGCTTTGGAGATTAGAATGGTGCAGAGGTGAATTTCGAGTTTATTGAATTTATTGTCGAGCTTCTGGAGATATTTTCAGTTTTGTTTGCTCGGAAAGTTCGAGGGGTTGGCGGTTGTATTTCCCTCTCGAGCTTTTTATGCCGAGGCATACCATACGATGTATACGCCGTGCGAGTGTGCATGGAGCTCTGCTTAATTACGCTAATGAAATTTCCGAAGTGAGATTAATTACGTCGTTTCGTAGCATTATATCAGCGAGGTCATCATCGAAGTGAAAGTTTTTACCACTCGAAGTGCTTTCAACCGAGTAAAGCAATCAAACTAATTAATTTACCGAAGTAGCTCGCTTGTATAAAGCATGATTCATGCAGCCCGAGTTATAAAGCCCATTATCGAGATATCATAATAAAGAAGCCACTGCGGCTCAAACGAATCGTTCATTTCCAGCGATAAACGTAATAAACTCATCTCCGCGATGCTCATTCGGCAACATCAAGCGCTCATAACGATGTATCCGCAATGAATAATCGTCCTCAAAGTTCGCCCCGAGTATACGGGAAACTGAAACAGACATCAAAACATCGGCGCTCGACCCATAAATAAAGAATTATGCCCATCAAAACACGGGCCGAACACGAATTACCACTCTCGAGCGATAACGGCCGCAGTCCCTCCGAAGTGTCCGGAAAGTTTGGAGCACCGCCGCGCAAAAAGCGACCGCAGCATCAGCGCCAGCTCGAAACTCATCCAAGATCCATACAAGCGGAAAGGGGATATCTCTCCACACACGGCTCTGGGCTACTCTCGACGATATCCCTTACTATACATACCTGTATACATAGCACAGTCGAGCTTGACTCTGGAGCTGACGGGGTCCTCGAAAATTGCCTCTCCCGCGCGAAGAATTTCAGTGAACGCCCCCAGTATAGTAGTGCGGAAGACAAAGTTTGTCCGGTCGACGAGAGGAGGGCCATCTCTCTCCATTATATCTTGCCGGGACAGTTGAATCAGTTGTCTCCGGGACGTTTTCATATAGTTTCAGCTGCTGCTGCGGCGACTCGTGAAAGCCTGTAAATTACTTTAGACGTGCGCCGCGATGCTGCGGGGAGAGATCGATCGTTCGCCCCTATACTATACTGATGTAATTCGCCGACTCCTTTTCTTTGGCTTCGGGGTCATGAGTAATTAAAGATTTTTCCAAAGGATAAGCTGAGAGCGGAACTGTGCGGCTGTACAGGCTAGATCTCGGCGTTTAGATTGCTCGGAAGTGAGGAGAGGCCAATTGTTTTATCCCATTCGTTTGTTTCAGAAACGCGAGAACGCGTGTCTCGACATACTCGGCTCTTACTACTTGAACGTGCACTTTTTTACGGTCGACGTCGAGCTGCTTACTTTGTTTTTATCAAAGCGATAAATTCTTACTCGAGCGCGATTTTTGCACCGTAAATCAAAATACTCATTACAAGCCATTGATGCATAAGCGAATAATTTATCTTGCGGTGTTTGGTACACAAGTCGACTAGGGTAATTTATAAAACAGATTTTCACTCGCGGATAATTATTCCTCTCGAAAGCATCCAATACCGCCTATCCCAGCATTTTTCATCCTCGTTACCTCCGACCGACATCTCGCCGAGGTTACCCGCGCACAAAACCCCGACGAAATCGCACTACCGCATCGACGGTAAACTATGTGGAGGGCCGGCCGGTTTTATATCATATCCCCGTAACGCTTCTCGCACTCCGTCGTATTTCCGATCTATCTGCAGCTAACCATTCGCCGTCTCCTCTCCAAGACTAAATCCTCTGGGCGGAAGCTGCTCGGACTCGATCCTTTCTCTATCGTCGAGATTCATCGCGCGAGATGGCCTTGAGAAAGTTTTTCGCTGAATTTCATTTTCCCACGGTATGACCGCCGCTCTGGATATTGACAAGATAGACTGCGGGACTCGCCCAGCGATTGATCGTCCGCGCTGATTCAGCTAATCTTCAACGGACGCGAGGTTTTCCGGCGAAGTCGAGATTTATAGGTTGCGCCGATTGTTTTAGCCTTTTACGGGAAGTGTTTGCGCGAATTTTGCTTCTCATGCGGATTCGACTTCGATCTCGATCCGTAAGTATAGGAAACGGATATCCGGCAAGGAACTTTCTATAATCGTTCCAAGCCAAATTGAAGAATCTCAGCGGATGTTCTATTCGCGGTATACGCACTTCGTATAATGTTACGGCAAAAATGTAATACAAAAGTCGATAGCCGACGTTCGAGCTTTACTTCCAAAGCTCATTTACCACGTTCGGTCTCCGTAAAGCTCTCCTCTAAACTTCGCTGCATCCGTGCACAGCATCGATCACTGAAACATTACACGTCTGTCCCTTTCCACGAACTAATTCAAACCGCAATTAGTTAAATGCATTTCCCTGTATCCACAATTCCCCGATAAAAAAGATCCATCAGTCCAGCTGCTGCTCAAGAACACGCTGCTCCGCAGCACACCCACGCAAGCTTAAATACAGAGCAGCCCCGGCTAACGAGCAGACTCTCGATCAGTTTAATTTGTTGCTTCTTCAAGCTCTCCCCATCTCCCTCTTTGTCCTTACAGTGGAAAATCAGCTAGTACAGTGGAAGTGGCTGAAAAACGATGATCCGAAATACTTTTCTGGACGGGTATGTACGCCAAGTTGAAAGTAGTTCTGTACTGGGTCGCGGGAACGTAGCGAGAAAACACCGAGAGTAACCCGTCGACGCTTAATTAATTAGTGAACTTTGGAATGGCAACGAGCTGTATACAAACAGCTCTCCGTCCCAGCAACAACTACGACAACATTTTCCGGCTTTTAAGGAATCTCTCCTACAGCTCTCTCTTTCAAAGCTACAGCCCAGCTGGCTTTTAAGTCGTCGATAATGCATTAGTCGCTCGTCCAAGACTTTTTAACTCTCTTATTCACAAAGTTGCCAGAAGGAATCTCTATACTCTCAAAGAATCGTCGAAATTTCACGAACTTAACGCTCTTTCCTTCCCCCGAAGATAAAGCGAAACTTGTGTCCACGTCCCTTCTCTCGGCAAATAATCCGTGGCGAGCAAACAAAAAAAAAACCAGCGCGATGGCGCATTAAAATTCATGAAATTTCTCAGCCCACCGACTTCCCTCGGCATTATTACAAACCGCAACTGGTGCGCGCTCGCGTATAATATGGAAGAGCTGCGCGCGTGCGTCAGGCTGAAACCCGAAGGGAGTATCCGCGGCGTAATAAGACTCCGAAGGCTGCATCAGCAGCGGCAGCAGAGGCTTCGATTCGAATCGCTTGAACCGGATATCGGCGCGGCAGCCCCGGGAAATCCAATTCCGTTGTTAAGAGCTCCGCTTAAAGGCTGCCGCGTATACGTTATGTGTGTATACACAGATATACGAAGACGTTATACCATACTTCAACCTCCGGAGAGCGGACGATTAGGAGATCAGCTCGAATTGGGAAATTGGATGACTTGCGCTCTTTTTTGGCCTGTCGGCGCGAGTCGAAGCCCCGGCCCAGGATGATTGAAATATTAACCGGGACAGACTTTTTCGCGCCTGGCTTTCGCTCTCTCTCTCTCTCTCTCTCGGAATAATGGAAATTTTCGCGCGAGCGGGATTGAGTTTTCCCTCGCGAGCTTTAGCCTTTTTTGCGAGCCTGATGGGAGAGCTATGGAAATGACGCGAAAGAGGGCTGGAGAGAGAGAGAGAGAGAGAGAGAGAGAGAGAGAGAGAGAGAGAGAGAGAGAGAGAGTAGGTTACATTAATGAAATCTGATATGGTATACGAGACCTTTTTCACGCGCGTTCGATGCGAGTCGGATGGGTTAATGGTTTTCTCGGTTGGGCTGCGGCTTTTTCGTGTACGTTATACGATGTATGATTCGATGCTTCTTTTGTCCGCGCGTAAAGGAAGCTTTTATATATTCAAAACACGGCATATTAGCGGGGTGTCACGTTACATTATGAAAAATGAAGGCAGAATCGTAAATACCGATCTTTCTACATAAAAATCAATGCATTACTCGCTCCACATCGAATCATCCGATACTCGCGCGATCGTATACATTTTCGGCGGGAAAACTCGATACCGCGCGTGTACACGAAACAAAGTATAAATTTTCAAAAAGCGGAAATCGATCCGTTCCTTGCAGCTGCAGCACGGCGTAGACAATAATTAAATTTGCCTCTCGCTCGGCGAAGGGGAGATTTCTCGGTTGTAAGCGCGCGGATAAACTCGCAGACACCTAACGATCGGAGCATCTGCATCTCAGAGGGGCGAAACCGGGTCATCGTATAAATTAATTTGGAAAATCAAAAACGACGACTCGCGGTCTTACGCCCGACTCGAGAACGGAACTTTCCTCGCACAAAGTCGGTAGCCGCGCGGCGATTCTTATTTCTTCACGGTTATTCGCGCAACAGCGGCGCCGAGTGGATTTTAAACGATGCGCTGTTGATTCGCTCGGCGAGCGAAGGGAGAGTCGGAAAAATACTTTATCGGTTTGAATCGAGTTCGAGTCGAGGGAGAGGGAGGAGTTCGACCTTACGACCCTCAGCCATTAAGGGATGAACTGATGAAGTATTCATGACATATAAGAGAGTTTTGCATAAAAAAACGTTCTTGCACCGAGCGAAGAAGTAATGATAAATTCGAATGTTCCAGTACACCGAGTGGGAGAACACGAACGACGAGTTCATGTACCAGAGGATGGTGGCTGACATCGTGGGCGACTACTTCTTCATCTGTCCTTCCATACATTTCGCTCAGCTGTTCGCCGATCGCGGAATGAAGGTCTACTACTACTTCTTCACGCAGGTGAGTTGTTAAATTTTTCGACTCGACGATAGCACCGAAATCGCGTGCGCGAGACGTAGATTCGTGCCCCGCTGACACGACTTTTTCTCGACACCCGGAAGCACTGCGTGATGCTTTCAAGGCCAACGCGTTAGCCTGATTTCCGACGGATTAAAACTTCTTTTTTCCGAAACAGTCCTGATTTACATCCCTCACGAAGCCCACTCGAAATTATGAATAATTTCGGGGGTGGGGGGTCGACGGTTTTATTAACTCGCTCTCGAATCTGAGTAAAAGCTCCGTGACACGTATACGCGAGCTTTTTTTTAGCTTTCACCCACGCGCGCGAGTCTGCTGCGAGTCCGCGAGTCTAGCTTTTGACGTATAGGCAGAGTTTTACGTCAAACGAGAAAAAAAAATAATAGTGAGAGAGTATTGAGATCAGCGCAATACCGCTAAGTGTTCCCTCCGCCGATTCGAGAAGCGACTCCGCGAGCTTGGCTTTCTTTCGCGACTCGTCGCCGGAGAGCATTCGTCTTCCGGTGCGCCGCCGCGCATCGGTTAGCGCATAGACACACAGTAGCGGCAGAGTAGTCGAGTACAGCTCTCGCGCGGCCCGTTATTAAGATTAAGGCCGGCAGCCGTGAGTAACGACATCCTCTTTAGTCGGGGCGGCGCGTGTATAACGGGGGCCTCGCCCTTTCCTCTCATCCCCTCGAAAACGAGCCATACTCCGAGGCCCCTGATAAATTGCCACCTCCGCTAATTACTCGCCGAGAGAGAGAGAGAGAGCGCGAGCTTGTCCCATTCCTGTATATAATACCTCGGCTGTACTATAACGTCTGTTCTCGCCGGGGCTGAATTTCACGTTCCAGTTGTTCGGCGCTCGTCTTATACATACAGGTATAATAAGCAGCATTTTCGCGGCCGTCTAAGATCGCTGTCTCGAGGGTGCGATTTTTTCCGCGGAATCGTGCATTATTCCAAAGGGCTTATCGGTCCGCGCGGATGGAAAAGTTAGCGACGCACAGGCCTTTATTCCTCGTAAAACATTGAGCTCACGGCTCGTAATACATCAGTCAGCTCGCTCACGCACGCGACAATCGCGCCTGTGATCCCCATAAAAAGGCGAAGTAAACCCTCATCAACACCCGGCTGGAATTTGAATATTGATCGGCGGTAGCGTTGTGCGGGAGGAGAAAACGCAATTTCGCCTGGAAAATCTCCTCCTGCAATCCCGGCCCCCGTTTCATCAGGCACGTCTCTCTGCGCGTATAAATCCATACAGCCGCGGGTAGGTGTAGCTTATACGGCGTGTAGAGGAGCGCGCGATGAGAGGCCGAGGCTAAGACGACTCGATTAGAAGCCTACCGCTTGAAATCAATACGCCCACGCGAATTTGCCAGCTCGATCAGCGCCCCAAAGTATCGCTCGCTCGTATTTCAGCTCCGACGAGATAGAGGCAAAATCTCGTGCAAGTACACACACACAGTGAGATAAGATAATATAAGGTCATCTCGTCGCGCGCGACTGGCTTCTGGCCGCGCGAGCGCAAAGCCGCATAACTATCGTTAAGCGCGAGTAGGAGTGAGCTCTACTCCCTCGCGGTTAATTAGATCATGCCGCGCGCGAGCTTGGGACTTTGTTAACACGCGCCGGGACGACGATCTTCGAGACGCGCGAGTTGTACGTCGAACTGTGTGTGTGTGTGTGTGTGTGTGTGTGTGTGTTTCCTCCTTGATGATATAGTCATTTGCATGTTTACTACTGCCGAGGACTTGCCGGCGGGAGAGAGGGCTTGTATTAAGACGAGGAATTTTCGATGCTATGCGCATGCAGATATGCACATTGAACAGGTTGCCTTGGCGCTGCTATGCAACTGCAGCTCGCTCTGCTATATATGATGTTCGTCGAGTGTATATATGTATATAGTTGGTAAGCTTGACTAGTTAACTCCGCGGCTAAACGTTGCGGAGAGATGTTGTTGGGCAACTCGGGGAGTATCCCGCGGTGATTCTTGGATAATCGGGCGACGCTCGCGGGAATTTGAATAATAATAGTAGCTGCAGTGTATAGTGTATATTTTTCAGTATACGATCGTTAAATTGGCACTGAAGATATTTCCTTATAAAGGCTACGCCTTCGTTGATTTTCCCGCTGCGACGGAACAGCTTCGGCCGAACGCGTTTAGCGAGCCCATCAAGCGGCACTTAATCATTATGCAAACGTACACCTTCGCGTCAAATCTTCATCAACAAGTTATATGCTCCGATGAGAATCGGTACCTAAGCATTTTTTCTCCCGGTAATCGGCGCTTTATACGCGACGGAAGAGACGCGCGCCGCTTAACGATCGAGTCCTTAATTCGCCGACGACCGTTAAGCTCGTGGGCTCAAACAGTTCTCCTTCGGAGCGTGCTTCTCGGCGTACAAAGCGAAAAACGACTCGTGGTCTCTCCGTGGAGAGCACGAAGGGATGGGAAGTGAAGAGGCATGTTGCACTGGGACCAATGAGGAAACTAAAGGATGAAAAAACGTGGGAGGCGATAACGACGTACTTTACAGATGTCTGCTATACGACTCTGTCGAAGTTACGCGGGGAATCTTCGCTGGGGGATGAAGAGCGTTTGAAAAAAGCAGCGGGTGTGTATTTGGAGCTTTGATTGAAAATTTACAAACTTAATATTGTATATCGAGCTTACTGCAATGTTCTTATCCTTCAAAGCTCACATAAGCCGAGATCTCCTCTATAACTCAAAGCAATGACCAGCGCGGGAGACTTAAGCCTCATCCTCCGAACGATACTTCAAAAAACTTTGGGAATAAAAGTAAAGCGCCCGGAATAAGCGAAGTTGCAGCCCGAAAATAAACGCGACTGACTCTCTCTCTCTCTCTCTCTCTCTCCTTAAAACTCTCCGCTCGGAGACTCTCGTCGCGGGAGCTTACCTCGGGACAGCGAACGCGTAAACTATACAGATAGAAGCTATAGACGAGGCTGCGTGAGAGGAGGAAATCGCTGCGGCGTTTTATCGGCGCGTCGCTCGCGTGTCCAAGGCGTATTCGGACGCGCGCGGGGGCAGCGAGAGGGCAAGGAAGCCACCGCGAATGCGTATTCAACTGCGGGAATCGCCTCGTATTTTATCGGCTATCCTCCAGCGAAACAAATGAACGGATTACGCTTCAACCCTGTGATTTCCTATACGAAAGGGATGCGGATTTCTTTTTTCTTCGGATTATGTTTCTTTTATTCTTCCTTTTCTTCGCTTTTTCTGGCCTCGGTGTGTTAATGCGGACGTACAGAGGGAGAGAGAGAGAGAGAGAGAGAGAGAGAGAGAGAGAGAGAGAGAGAGAGAGCCCTGATTTACAGCCGGATGTGCACGAGAGAAATGAGCTTGATAGGAGGGAAGGGCATTTTTCAATGAAATCTCGCTGCTGCTGGACTCTTGGCTTTTGATTTGCTTGAGTGCTCGCGTTGGGGTAGCTTTTTCGTTGCTGCATTGTTTGTTTGTTAGACGCAGCTATCGATCGATTTTTCAGAGAATTTTTTTGTTTTATCAGTCGCTACTTCCATTTAGATTCCAAAATAAAAACTATTCGCTCCGAATTCAGCAGTACATCAAATATAAAGCATATAGAATGAGAGAGCGGAAGGCATAAATTCGTGAGAAGTAAATCCTACAAAATGTAGCAAAATTGAAGATAAAGCGGAGAGGAATGGAGATGCGGTGCGAGGTAAAAAAGCCGAGGCGATAGAATATACGTATATGGAAAATCCGGAGCTTTGCAGATGTCGGCGATCAAGAAAGATAAAGAGCGAGAAAGGGGGGACGGCCACTCGCGCAATTTCCCGGACCACCGGCTGCGACTGAAGCCCGCGCTCTCGCGCACCTCCATAAATCCTCGAATAATCGAGATGGCCGCGCGTCGCTGCGACGATAGATCGAGAATCTTCGATGTCGTATTTTCTACAGCGTCGCTACCTATTTACGAGACGCGATAAACGACTCCCTGTATAATTAGGCGAGGCTGTAATGCCTCGGAAACTCTAATGGCCTGTTGCAGCTACTGCGGGATACTTCGAAAATCGAATCCGAGACATAGTGGGAAATTCGAGATCGGTTATCAGTTGTGTGTGCGTCGGTAGATCGCAATAATTAATGCGATATAATGCTTGAGCTAAATATGCGGAGACGTGATGTTTACGGTATATAAGCGCGTTTAATATGTCGGTGATTTCGTTAAAATAGCTTCGAGCCCGTGCACGCAGCAGCGAAATTCGATATTCCTTGGCAGCTGGAATTACAATATTCGGATCAGTGTAACAAATTTCGTAAATAATGGATGAAGCGCGAGAGGTATGGATTTAATACGAAAATGTTTTAAGCATTCGACGTTTCGGTTCAAAGATTGAAATTCTCCCTGGTTTGCGGAGCGTTGAAAATAAGTCGCTTACAACGTAAGATATCGCAGAATCGTTAAATGAAAAACGCCGTAAGTTAAATAATCGATGCGGATCTCGTGTCTATGTAGAGGCTAACGCGGCCGCAAAAGTGTACAAAGTGCGGATAAGTGCGCCCTTTCCCCCGTTGTTGTCCTTCCGAGAGATGCATTATTCAGGGTGCTAGGGCGTTTTTGGCACTGAATTGTTTAGTCGCGATCGTATACGTATAGACCTGCGACCCCAAGCCTGTACTCGTAACGTCCACTATTCATCAAACCGTAAAAGGCTTACAAACGTTCGATTTCCACAGTTTATCACTATAACGAAAAAAACCGCAACCACAGCGCCGGGCAACAGCGTTATTCAAAATTTCTCCGAACAGTAGTACCCTGCACTATTTCCTGGTATCCCAGCTGCGAATCACTAAAATTCTACGGTTACCGTGTTACTCGAGCGCTCTAATAAAGCTGGCCTCGAATTTCGCATCGACGAGCACGAAAATTCGACGAACCATACACACACACACGCGCGCGAATAAAAAAACCCAGCTCCCACGTGTTTTTCGATCCATATTTTTCTAGTTTCTTACCCATCCGCGCTTTTCGCTCCACCGCTCCCGTGTGTAAACTTCTAGGCCCATCTGCATTTTTAAAGCCATCTCCGCTGAAGCACCCTTGTTTTTCTCTTGCGCGTCCCTTGGTTTACCTTGCGCGGGAGATAGAAAAAAACGGCCGTTTTCCCAAATCGGGGTTGAGTGTGCGTACGCGCGCGAGTCAACAATAAATATGCAAGGGCTACCGGTCAACAAACCGTCGTAGCGCGATGTTCACGATGATGATGATAATGATGATGATGATGATGATGGGCCTGCCCGCGCATAGAAACCCGAAATGAGAGCGATTTTCAGCGCCTTAAACGTCGAGCTGCGATTGTGCTGCGAGGAGGGAAAAGATGTTACTTATTTTTACGGTGTATATAGAGAGAAAGTCTGGAGGCAACGTACTTTGTAGTTTATTAAGGCTTTTAAACAGTCTGAAGTATAGCTCGTAAATAATTTAAAACCAATTAATGCATACTAAAAAGAGCGCAAAAGAAAGTAAAATTCATTGTGTATAACAACCCCTCACCGTTATTACAAAAATTAGCCAAACTCGACGTCTCAACAAGTTAATATCTCGAAGGCAGAAAGCCCCGGGGGCCCGAAAGATATAAACTTGACTGGCAGAGCCCTTCGAACTCACGCTAACAACCGCGAGTGCTCGCGTAAAGATTCCCCGCACCTATATACATACTCGTTCTCTGGCTGACAATAACGTGGGCGCACATTGTAAAGCGCGAGCTCTGCGGTCTTGGGGCTGTACCAGCGCAAGAACCGCAATAAGCAACGTGTATATCCGATGAAAGGCGCGCTTTGTTGTCTGATTTCACCGCAGGTCCGACCACGCGTGTGAGATCCTATATATATATATATATATATATATATATATATATATATATATATATATATATATATATACTTACACGCTCCTTTTTACGAATATATACGCTGTGCATCGTGTACGTAGGGAATATTTCAAAGCAGGCGTGTGCCATTATCCCGCACCAATTGAACGTGTATACTCTGGTTCTCTAGTTAATGAATAGTAACGATAGGTGTCGCCTAGGCATTTTTCTATTACACTCATCACGATTTGTGCGGCAGTGCATATATAGCGCTACCTCAACTATGCCAAAACAGCCTTGCATGGCCCACTCGGACTATAACTACGACTGCGAGAGTAGTATACTATCATTGATTTAAAGGAAAGCTAATGTGTTCTTTATGACATAGATCATTGTAGTTGCTGTGCGTTACCTACATAACATTGACAAAATTCCTCAACTAATGAAGCCAGTCTGAATTTCAGTGGAATAACACAAGATACGCAAAAACAGCAGCGGGAAAATCTGCTCTCTTTTCTCGGGAAGGATAATAGATAAGACTAACACAGTGTGCCCAGAAGGCTTGAAAACTTTATATAAAAGGCATACGTGGATTAGCCTATATGATATAATTAAGCCTCATTCCTAAAGCTTCCGTCTTTCAATTTTTCGCCAGTCAACGCACTCGAGTAGTTTACAATGAAAACACACGGTCATCCGCATACCACTTGGAGGGCTAATTGATTATACCGTAAAGTTATACGGGGAAGCGCGTTTTATTCAAGTGTTGTCTTTTAATTAACTCATAATCACACGCAAAGTTGGTCATATAACTGCGTTACTTAACTGATTAGTTATTTCAGCCTATACACATCGGTCCCGGCCACTATGCGTATGGAGGCGTAACACGTACAATGTACAAGTTTCGAGTGCAGACCGAATTCGAGTGGTCTCTCTCTCTCTCTCTCTCTCTCTCTCTCTCGCGCGCGCGCGCGCGCAGCTGGTTACTTTGCGGCTAATCGATTGGGGGAAGCTCTCGAGAGACTCATACATCCCTGAAATAACTTAGAGACTAAGTGGGATCGAGCGGACGGCACCCGCGTCTCTCTTTTTTCCCAGGACAGCCGAATCCTTTTCTCTCTCGGGCGTAAATTAAATTTCCCGATCGACGAGCGTCGAATTAACGGCAGACTCGCTTCGTTGCCGCACCGGACTTTTCGTGTCGAATAGGCAGCTTTTGCTCGCCGAGAGAGCGGAATTCCGGCTTTTTTTGCGGTGCTGATTTTCGGTGGATTTTTGCTCAAAACAACATCGAGTGGAAAGATCGTGCGCGATCGATTAGCGCTTGAAATAGGGAACATCCTGTTAAATAATATATCGGTTTGAACTGATTATTAATTTATTAATAAACGTTATATTTGTAGCTTAATATCAAATAAAGCCGCATCTTACACGAAATCCCAAAATTCAGCGCAATCGAAACTTTCCTCCGTGGCGCCATGAGCAATTTTCAAAATGGAGCATCCCCCACGCGCGCGCGCGAAGTGAAATTAGTCATGCATCGGTGTGCGGAGTCGCTCGCTCGCACTCAAGAGTAGCCGGCCTCTCTGCGCAGACTGGCGGCGGCGGCAAAACGGTTTTCGGCGTAACCGACTTTGTTAAGTCCGTGAGCGCTTCCCGAAGAGCAAACTCGCGACGGGCACGCGATTAGCTTAAACGCGCGCCGAGGGTAGATAGCGATCGCGCTTCGCGGTATATGGCGCTTAAGAGAGAGAGAGAGAGAGAGAGAGAGAGAGAGAGAGAGAGAGAGAGAGAGTGGGATGGAAAGAGAACAAATGTGCGGCTGGGCCGAGCGAGAGAGAAACACGAGCGAGACAAAGCGAGGCTGCCGAAGAATAATCGGGAGCGGAAGTCGAGGTGAGATGCGGAAAAATTGTTATTATGACCGTTGTAAAATTAGTTCTTCATCGATAAACGCGAGCGATCGACGTTGATGACTCCGCCGGCCGTTGGAAAAGTTGCGAAACACCGATTTTAATTATTAACATAAGCAGAAGTGTGGTTGGCAATTACGCCTCCGTAATTAAATTCCAGAAAGCGATCGATACACAACATCTACGTCAGTAAGCGCATAAAACCGTCGGAATTACCATTCATCGAGCTTCCGAAAAGCTCTCCGGCGGCGGCGGAATAAGGAGAGGCCAGATTAGTCGAGAGGACGTACAAAGGCAGGAAGACGGAGTCAAGCCCATTACACGAGCCATCCCGTCTCTCTATCTCGCATGTATACGCGCGCGTGTGGGGCTCCGTATCCCTCGAGTATATCTAACACCGCACGTTGTTGCTCCTTCGCCGCACGTAATATACGCGGCGGGATCGTATAAGCGGCTCCGCCGAAATATCTCTATGTATGTGTGTGTGTGTGTGTCTTACCGATACACCCAAGAGAGAGAGAGAGAGAGAGAGAGAGAGAGAGAGAGAGAGAGAGAGAGAGAGAGGCTCCGCACATGTGCCGTAATAAAGCTCCTCGCTGTATTCAATTATGACTTTAATCGGGGCGATTTATCGCGTCGTGCGCTCCAGGTGTGTTGGCGGCCCGTTTATCGCGCGCGGCGGCCTCGAGTGGAAAGCTTTCGGGGGGAAAAGAAAGGAGGAGACGTGATACGCCAGTAAAATGTGAGATCATGCGTGATTGCCGCGTATTGTTTATGGGACGAGCGGCAGCGAGCTTTTTCCTCTTCTCTCCTCGAGACTACGTAACCGGCAGTTAATTCATGCAGTGTGTTATGATAATTATACCCGAATCGAGTAGAAAAGTCGGCGCACGGTCAGACGCGACGACGGACGTATAGCATCGCGTCTCTCCGCGGAGACGATCGATCGAGATTAACAACCCGCGGCGCGCGTAATATGAATGTATAACTCGGTCATTAGCGTGAGCGCAACGAAAGTTTCCATTCGAAGCGCCGCGCTCAGCACCGCAACGAAGTATAAAGCGAGTGAGCCGTGCCCTCAAATGGTTAATGCCACTCCAACGCGTGCGCGCGCGAGTAAGAGAGAGACGTTGGGCTCTTGACGTTGTCTTTCGATTCTACGGGAGTTATAAAGTTCCACTCGACGCAACAGCCAACTGGAGATGCGCTTTATCGTCATTTTTACGAGCGCCCAGAGAAGGAATCTCCTGCGCGCACGACGTCCTGGATTACACCGCGACGGACCGACGCTGTTGCACTTGGATACAATGGCTTATGTTCTTTAGTCGGCTGTTTGGCGGAATCGTGTGGGCTTTTCTTTAGCTGGAACGATGTTGGGTTTGACAAACGGTGATACACCCTTGACTGATTGAGGCTCGAAGGTCACCGCGTGTGTGTTCGTAAAGTTTTCAATTGACGCCCTTCGCAACGGGCAAAATTACAGGCGCTTTAACGCTTGTGTATAATGACGCGATGCGTGCGTGCGTAAACTATATGTATATCGGGGCGATATTACGATGTATACAAGTACAGTTTGAAAAGTCGCGATTATCAAAGTTGCGTAATAGGGATCGAGTTACTCGCAAACTTTGCTATTTTACAAGACTTTGTGTTTCATGACGCCATTAAATAGTTTATGCTGCTTATACTTTAGCCATAAACTCCATAATACAGGCCATCCGTAAGCCGAGCAAGAGCGATTTAATAACCGCGTGCTGTATCCCAATTTTATATTTAAGAATATCTCTCGGTAAAAATGTTCTATGCAGTACAGCCCACTTCATCAGGCTATCCCTCTCGACGCGATGAGCGCCGGGATCGGAGTAAACGAGACGCAATATGCTCGTCTCGTTCTCTTCCTTTCTGGCCAGCAGGGAAAAGGGGATTTGGTCTCCTCGGTGTATGGAATAAGAAGCGATGCTCGGACGTCCTGATGGGGGATAGCTTAAGGGGGCGTCTCAATCGAATCAAGAGACTGTTAGACTTGTCTCTTCTTTGAAGCCGCTTCGTTTGGCCTTGCCGCACGCGCGCGCGAGTTCGCCGTATCGCCCGGAGTTATTTGCCGCTTAATTGAAAGGATGGTTGCGTTTGTGCTCGCGACGCTTTTTCTTCTTTCTAATTTGCGAGACTTCGGCCTGCACGCGCGGCTCTCGTCTCTTGGGTTCAAGGAAAACTCGGGCAGCAAGTCTTGTTATTCAAATTGTCGCGATCGCGCTTCGAGAAACTGGAATATTTTTGCATAGTCGCGTGATTCTTTTAAAAAAGGGTTTTCAGACTAACAATTTTTGTAAATCTCAAGCATCTTCTATTCAACCATACCAGCAGCTTGATTCAGCCCGAACTTACTTCTACCCTCTTTCATCTCTCTCTACCTTGCCTCGTTCGCGAGTCTTTGGCGACGAAAGTGCGTTCAAAGGAGCCTCTCCTCTTTGGCTTCTCGTTTTTAGCCGTGCGCACGCGCAGTATATACACGCGAGTATAGCGCGTTTCACTTAATGAGAGGGAGTTGGCCGACGCCAAACTTTTCCGCATTCGTCGCTCGACGAACGATTTAAATTTACATCCCGCGAGAGCTTGCCAAAAGTAGGAGAAAAGAGAGCGAGGGGCTGTAGAGTGAGTCGTGTCACTGGCTGGCAAGTGTATAAGAAGCCGGTGTTGCGCGACACGCGAGCAGCCACTTCTCGATGAAACTTTGATCGAGTTGGAGGAAATTGACGCGGGAGCTACTGTGATTTTTCCCGGCGAGAGCGCTAGCGAGATTGCCTCCTTTCTCGAAGCGGGGAGGATTTTTTTTCTCGCCTGCAGGTGCCGTCTTGTTGATATTGGATTTCCTAATTAGTATAAGTTTGAGAACACTCGTTAGGTGGAAATGTGTATCTTTCGATGGGATGGCAAGGAGTTTTCACACGCTTTTCAGCTTCTTGGAATATTCATTTCTGCGTTGACAATATTTTTTTATCGTGATTGACGATAACGCAAAGGGAAATTTTGGAAAATTTTCTCGTAATACCCTGGACCACGTGACCTCAGGCGCTCCGCCTCTAATTTGGCGCGAGCTTGCATTATTCAAAGCCTCTTACACGATCCACTACTTAGACCGAAATTTGCGTACACCGAGCTTTCAAAGTCCTCGATTTACTTCTGCTCTCTTTGCTTCCCAGATAGGGCTTCCTCCGCGAAATCTCGAGAGGCTACATAACTTTGAGAAATATATTATATCAAAAGCATTTTTGCGACTGCCGGCTTTTCATTTCGGTACTCGAAAGCGCCCTCAAATGAGCTCGCTTCCTAGAACGCCGCCACTGCGGTATTTTATTCCAGCTTGGTATCAGATCGTTAAAAAAACAGCTTAATATTCTCGCTCGTCGTTATACACGATTATTCGATCGAGTCTAAAAAAAAGGACACACTTCACCCGCAGCAGTGATCTTGCCGCAATAATTAACCCGTACCGGAAACAGTGGCTCAATGAAAAGGGATTACGCGGCCAAGAGCCCGGCCATAAGGACGAGCCAGCGGCAGCACATAACAATGCAACCTCTGCCACCGCCAGCGGCACACCACAATTCTCTTCGGTAATAGGATTACGAAGTTGCTCGTTTCTCGTCAAAGCTGTATAAGCGCGCGCGCACCGGGATATCAGAGCCGCGTATGCCTATCCGATGTCACTGCTAGATCCGTTGCTAAACTGCTCGAGTGCTCTTTCGAGAGACTATACGAGTTACTGAGCTTTTTCTGGAGCCGGTATAAGTAACGCCCGGATTAGGTCAGACGAGCATCGCGGACGTCAAAAATAAATTAAAGCCATATCGAGTGCATCGCGGTGCACAGATATAACAATTTTTCAAGCGCACGCGGACTTTATCAATATTTCAATTTAATAACCAGCAACGAGCGCGCGATGATTTATCGCCCGGCGCACACGTACAAACGAGGCCGCTTATCCCATCGCGATCTCTCGCCTCTTTATTCATGCCCCCAACGACGACGGCAACGTCTCGATATGTGTGTGTGTGTGTGCGCGCACAGAGGAAAATGGAAAAAATAAACCTCGCGCGCGTCGTCGTCGTCGTATCGCAACGAGCTTCCTTATCGGCTTCACGCTCGTCGTCGTCGTACCGCTGGATTAAAAAGCTCTAGTACGGAGGGGAAAAAAATGAGGCGAACTTGATGGAGGAAAATAGAAAATTCAGCGGCAAAAAAGATTGCGCGTGGAATACAGAGGAAAAAGTTTTCTATACAACATGTATACTGCACGCGCGAGGCGCCGAAGCTATAACACTTTGTTGAGAGTTTGTATCGGGTAATCGAATTTTTCGCACGTACGCCTCCGGCGCGGACTGAACTTTCTCGCGTGTATTATTTCGGCAGTCGAACTAGCGCACTATACGCTCGAGAGAATCGAGATGCGGCCGATAAAATTTTAACTCGACGCCCCGAAATTCCCCTTTTCGGTGCGTGTAAACGCGTCGTCTCATGTCCGCTATATCAATACATCGTTTGCTATGTTCTCGTAGAAATATATAACACGCATATTATTATACGACTGTGAAAAAATTGATCAAGACTTTATAGCCCGCGTTATTAAATTCTTCGCCGCTCGTAAAAAGCTTTCCATATAAACGCGCGTACATATTTATACGATATACACAACGTCGAAGAAACGAGAGCGGCTCTCTACATAAAAGCTCTCCTCAGTCCAAAAAACGTCGGGTGATGAGCATAAAAAGCGAAATCGCGCGGGGCAAAAATTTATCACCCAGTCCTCGTATAACAGAACCGTGGAATCGTGCTCGCGATAAAAAATGACTCAATGTCTCGAATCCGAGAGAGCGGAATTCACTCTCCGATTTACTACCACGCAATTATCCCGGCTATTCCGCGCGCGCACACACACACTCGCTGTACTGTACGCGAGCAGTGCATTACACGGCAAATAAATTCTCCGAGACCAGTCAAATCTATATATATCCCGGCAAAAGAGGGACTGGAAAAGTCGAGGAAGCGGATAGAAAATGCCGAGCGAGACCGATCGTGACCGGACTATTCCAGCTATGCTCGAAGAATATACCGACGATCTTATACGCCTGAATCGGAGAAAAATATATCTCTGTGCGAGCTGCGTTTAGCCTGGTTTTTATGTACTAGATTTTGGAAAATCAACGTTACTCGAACGTTTTCGTTAAAACACAGCGACGAAGCTATATCTGCGCGCGGGAAAAACAGGGCGAAGTTTTAACTGCATTATCAAGAAGAGCGTTAATGACGGGAAAGCTCACGCCGACGGCGATGAGCAGCAAGAAGCTTCAACGGCAGCTGCGAAATTATACATTGAAACCCTCGGCGAATCCAAGTTTTTCCAGCCGGATGAATATGCATCGCCGCGCGCACAAAAGAAACAGCCCGCGCGCGGCTGCATAATTCTCTCCCTCGATTCTCCGAAACCTTTCCGAGATAAACAATTCACACACATACACACAGCTCGCGCGAACAATAGCCGACCGCGCGCGCGCGATTATGCGGTGAAAAGCGCGCGCCGAGGAAATTAGGTCGCGAGAGCCAAAAATGAATCGGCTGCGCCCTCGCTCTTGGCCTTACACACACGAGGCTATTAGCAGCGCGTATATTTAGAAAATCGCGTGGCGGCTTTTGTGCCTCGAAGCTTTTTTATCTTGCGGCGCTGATTAATCGCGAGATTTCGGTCGTTAATCGTCGAACTCGGAGGATTTTCTAGTTCAAACGGTGTCGAGTGTACCTACGTGTGTGTGTAGTTGAATATTTCAATGGAGATTATACCGGGGGATCGGGTTCGCAGTCGAGTGTATACGTGTGGGTCGGGCTATTCGCCGAGTCATGGATTCTGACAAAACGACGCGACAGGTTTTCCGACACCCGATGATGAAACGAACCACCTGTAGTGCTTTTCCCGCGAGGCCTTTTTATATACCTACTGCCGTGTAATACCCTCCTCGAACTTGTGTATACTTTTATACGCCGAGAATTTTTATCAAATGGAGAGAGCTCCGTCTATATAGACCTAAATAATTCACCGACGCCGTCAAGTGCTGTATTCGAAAATTTTTGATGATCTCGCTTGATTACTGAGTATCGATTGTCTACGAGATTTCCCTCGTTATACTGGCTATGATTACTCCTGAAAAAATATCGCGTTCGATCTCATCGATCTCAAAGTTTCAAGTCACACACACACACACACACACACACACACACACACACACATACGCGCGCGCGCGAAATTTTGATACTGCGCAGCTTTTCCGCGAAAAATCACTAGCACGCATCGAACTCGCTTATGAAATTACACCGCGACACTATACGTCGTCAATCCCATTCCAATACTTTCGCTTTGTTAGCTAAGTCCCGGAATTAGATTCTCCGTGCTAGAGCCAAAATGGAGATGGGAAACCGCTGAAATTCCCCGACACCGACGATTCGCTCCCGAGTCTCATGAATAATAAAGGCATCTCGCGCACACTGCTCCCGTTTTCGCTCACCCGGTTTTTCTCCCTTTGATTTCTAATAAGTCAGCTGTCGCGCTACAGACTGTCGCAATTATCCGACCCCGAAATACTCTCCCGATCGAAAACAAAAAAAAATCCTCGCAGTTCGGAGCTTCGATTCGTGCGGGTATATAGGAAAAAAAGCACGACTGTGTAACACGAGGGAAAAAAGAGACAGACTGTGTGTGCGAGAGGTATAAAATTCAGCGATATTCCCCGGCGGCATTATGTCCCCGGTGCGCGCGCGCGCGCATATATACATAATGCAACGAACCGACGCTATAGACCAGCGATGCGTGTACACACACACACACACACACACATGTGTACAGGTAGAGCAGTTTTGACACATCTGGGAGAGAGAAGCGAAACTTGCACGATCGAGCGAGAAACGATTTCGCCTCGGCTGCAGCTGCAGGTAGTGGTATATAGCGCGGCGGCATATACACATCAGCCTATAGCCGTCCGCCCGTATAATCTAATCCAACTTTGCGGAAAACGTGTATCTGCTCTCTCGCGATCTATTCGAGAGTGGATGGCAAACTAGGATAGGCAAGTTCGAGAGCTACTGCTTCTGGCTGTGACTGTGGCGGCGGCGGTGCGGCAACTCTCTGCGTCTGTAATTTTCCCTCGTTCGCGTTTTCCTCGCGGCTTCTGCTCCGAAGCGATGCCCGCACGTCTGCTGGTATAGATATGCTTCCCGATGTTACACCTACGTACGCGCGCTCGCGATAATTGCAGATCGCTCGCTTAATTTTCCTCCAAGCCAACTCGAGGAAACTTTACTCATCCGTCGGCTAATTATCCTCGTAAGAATAATAAAAGCCCGTGTTACAAATCAGCCGAAGCTGCCGACGTACTCGACACTCTCTCTCTGAAAAAGTCATCTCTCCGCATCACAGCACGGCGTAGTTCCATACGAAAGCCGGAAGGGCTGGAAAAACGCGAATATCAAGTTTCGCCGCTATGTACAGCCCTCATGACGCAATCGTAGCCCGCGGCGCGAAAGAGAGAGAGAGAGAGAGAGAGAGAGAGAGAGAGAGAGAGAGAGAGAGAGAGTTACAATAGTGCGCGCTGCAGTCGCTGCGGGCGATGCGAGAGGAAAATGCGTGGTTAATTAAAATGGACCCGGATCCGATGCGTAACTGTATACTGGCTCGACTATACGTTGACTGTTTGGCCGTCGTAGTAACGTATCGGTGAATGGGAAGGAAAAAATTGTGCACTCTCTTTTCACGAGAGTATTAACGGCGCAGCGCTTAAGCGTCGCGATGCCCGAGAGCGCCGAGATAAAAATCATCGTTTTTCACGGAGTAAGGAGCGACTCGCGCACGCAGCCCCACTAGCGCTCACTCTATACCGTACGTATACAGCTCGAAAGAAAATACTCCCTCTACATACTCACACACAGAACGCGCGAAAGGGGAGAAGAAGAGCAAGAGAGAGTATAGTCCCTCGTAAATCTGGAGCTATCAAGTTTCTCTCTCACTTATACTCGGCCTTTTTTTCTGCCCTCTGCTCTCGTGTCCGGTGCGAGAATTAACGCGCCGGAGCTTACGCGATTAGCGGCGCTCGATCGCTTTTTCCCGCCCCGCGATTGCCTATATAGAGCGGCCCTCTTGTGAAATAGTTGCACGCGTTCGATCCTTGGTCGCAAACGCGAGGCGTAAAACCTACGATCCTGACGTTTATCGCTCCACCGTATACAGGGCACACGGCCCTTTGTTTACGGCCATCCGCACTTTTATGAACTCGCGCGAATCGTTGCGGGCTGAGTGATTATTTTTTCGCGGCATGGCGCGCTTCTTCTTTCGCTCCGTTTTACGATTGCGTCTGAAATTTTCACGCGAAAAAATCCAACGACAACGTCGAGTCCACCGTAACCTCCATCCATCTGGCCGCCGGTAAGTGGAAGAGCCGAAGCTGTGGCCAGACAAAGCTCTATCCGGCGGCGCAGCAACGCGAGACAGCGTCCGCCGCGGTAATTTTCGAAATGCGAGTAGACGCGCCCTGATGCAGCCGAGCGTATACTCTAATTCGTGTGTGTCGGTGCGGGGCTGCTTGTTCCAATCGTCGAATTGAAGGCGAAGATCCACAGGCGCGAGGCTTTGCAACGCAATCTCTGCGCGCGCGACCGCAAATGCGATCGAACGACAAGGAGAGCCGCGAACTCTGCATATCCTGTAATCTGTGTGCGGCTTACTATACCACTGGATCTTTGAGCTCGGCTTCGTTGGTTATTTTTTTTTCTTTTTAGCAAACAATGCTCGGAAATCGCAGTGACGAAATGGAATAGCGGGGGACATTTCAGTTTGGAAGTATACTTTTGTACATACTCCTTGCTCGTTTCATAATGGAAAAATGCGCACGTGAGCGTGAGTAGCGGAAAGTACGCCGCGTTAAAAAAGTTTTCAAACGCTCATTACGCATATGAAACGAAGTTGCGATAATGGCCCGCGCGCGACGGAGCTCTATTACCGGCGAAATAGAATTTGTAGCGAAACTAATTGAGCGCGCAGCGTGGTGCTCTCTCTTGCTCAACTTTTTTAATAACATTTTTCAAACTAATTTTATGCACTCGACTCTTCCTTCCAAGGACTCACCTTTTTTTTCTCTCTCTCTCTCTCTCTCTCTCTCTCTCTCTCTCTCGGAATCATGTATCTTTTATGAGCTGCTATACTCGGGTATTACTTTTTGAGAGAAGCTGAGTCGCTCTACTTTTTCGAAACGCGTACGTACGTAAGTGGATTAAACGAAGGGTATATATACCCGCCGAGAAAGTCCGAGCAGGTTTAACCCAGGTAAAAGACACATTTTCCTCTCCGGCCTTTTCGAAACAAGCGATAAAACAACGTCTATAAGCGTCAAATTAATCTCATATCAAAAGTTCGCATCATCGTCCCGAAATTGCCCAACTCATCAGCGTCCGTCAAACTTCCTCATTAGCTTACTCCCCGGCGATCCACAGGTATTTCCATCTCTCTTGGAGCAACTCGTCGAGAGATAGAGCATTCAAAAAGCCAATGCATACTTGCCCGCGAGTTCCTTAAACGCACCACGTGCATACACATCATCCCCCGCAAGTTGAACTGCCTGCGGTATCTCTCGCTGCCGCTGCTGTTCGTGCATAACACACACACACACACACACACACACATCTCGAAATATTCAGGAACATGTATACAGAGCCGGAGCTGGAGAGTAGCTGCAGCAGCAGCAGCAGCAGCAGCATCAAAAGGATCGACCACCGCACTGTGGTAATGCAATATCCGATCGGGAGGCACAAGATCCGCCGCGCGCGCATACCGTTGATTAACGCCGGCGAGCAACTTCGCGGCGGCCACTGCTCCCGGGAGAGAAAGACGTACCTATACGTATATGCTGTAGATGAGAGAAAAGGCGAGTTTTACGAGTTATAGAGGATGCGGTGATGAAAATTTGGACGCGATTGCGAAAGCGGGAGGGAGATTTTTCTCGTTACGTTTATCGCACGGAAGAGAGAAAATCGTTGAGGTAGTCGTGGCAGTGTGTGTATACAGGGGGAATAGTAAAGCTAATGGAACGAGCGGTAAAGCGAGTAACGGTTGGCGTTCGAAGCTTACGTTGTATTGAAAACTGAAGCTGTATAACAGTAAAGGCCAATGTATCGGCTGATAAAATAACGAAAGGCAGTATAGCGCGAGCTTTTGTTTTTTAAGGGTCGGGCAAAAGTGAAGCGTTTGTATAGCTTTTGTTTTTCGCTTTAATTTCGAATGATTCCAACGGGCAATCGAAGAGTCTCGCAGCGTAATTTTTCACCCGCTGCGAAAAGGCATTAGGAGAGAAATATGATAAATTACCGGCAGGAAGAAAGAAAAAGAAAGAAAACGCTGCGAACTTTTGCCTACTTGTCGCAAAAAAAGGGCAAAGAAAGCGCGATCATTCGAGAGATATCCCCCACAGCCACGCGCGTATAACGTATACAACGAAATTCAATTCTCCAGCCGCTTTTCTCCCTTCGAGCAACAACAACAACAAAAAGAACATCAGCTGCGCCGTGGCGTGGGCTTTAATGGTCCGAGTAGTTTCTCTCTCGCGCATCGCGCGCCGCCGTGAACTTACGAGGCTGCGAAACTATTCGCGCGAGCGGCTCGGGGAAACGAAGAGGGATAAACACACTTGCTTTTATACACACACACACATACATGATACGTGCGGAAAAAAACCAGCGCAAAGTTAATAGTCAGCGCCGAACACCGAGGCCATTAGTCTTTCATTTGCATACTCGTTAGCCAGTTATTCCAAGGTGGCGCGCAGCTGCTCCTCCTCTCCCTTTTTTCTCCCTACTCGTCCGCGCTCACACAGGTGCACGCAGATAAGACGCGGGAACGCGCTAATTATCATCGTCGTTGTCGTTGTCGTGGCCCTTCGCTCGGATTATAAAAATTAACATCAGGCGGACATTTTTTCGCTTATCTCATCGCCGGCTTTTTTATTTTAATAATACAGCCCGCAGCTCTTCGGTACGCGCGCTTGGCTTTTACGAAACGACGCCTTTTCTCGCGCGCGGCGAGGATGAGAGAGCCGGGGCTTGAGTAAATAGCGGAGAGGAAAAGTTTCGCGCGCGCGAGGACTTTCGTTTGAGCTTCGTCTCAAACTAAAGTCGGGGGGGGAAAAAGCGAAGCTGTGAGAAAATTCCCTCGGTTATTGTATAGCTATGCGTATTGCTTTCTCAAAGCGGAAGATTCTCAGCGCGAAATGAATAAACTTCGCAGCAGTCGCCCGAACAATCTCTCCCTGATACGCGCGAGCATATGAAGGAGATGAGAAGTACGGTGCGCGCATCAGCTTGCACAACATCCTCTCGACACACTGCATAACGGCTGTTATGCTCCTTTCGGATTCAGCAGCGATCGCGATAGCGGCATTGGAGTATATAATATACAGCCCTCGACGCGTACATCCGGCCTACACATCAGAGAGAAGAGAAGCCGCCCCTCGTAATCCCGTCGCTTGAATGGCGTTGCCGTCGACGCGCTTAATACTCGTTCGAACCCCCTGCCGAGTTATCTCTCGCCTCCTTGTCCGCCTATGGGTACTCCTCCCACTAGTGCTGCTGATGCTCTTCCTCTGCGGACAATATAACGTATCGGCCGATATGCATCGCGAACTGCCGTTAAGGAGACGCTCTAGAAAGAGAGAGCGTGTGTCTGTCGGTCTTATCGCGAGACGGCGAGTGAACATTAGGAGCATTAGGTGTGGGGTTAATTGAGATTCACGATACGACGCGCAGTTTGTAGATTACTGTCGCGAGAGCTGCTTCAATTAATAATCGTGTGTGTGTGTATGCGTGTGTGTGTGTGTGTGTGTGTTTTGGGTTAAGCCTGCTCGTTTCCAGATTAATTCTGGATTTTTCATGTCTGACTAATGGCGGGCTGTATCACTGACCATCGTTAAATGTTTCTACTTGCCTATATTGATCGAATTTTTTAAAAAGATCAACAACCCCGCTATTAAGCCAACCCCATACATCGTCCTCGCGCTTATAACCGTCGGTAAATAATGCACACACTACTCGGCCCGAGCCATATACATGTATAGAGTACAGGGGGTGCGATTGCTCATTGATAAGTCAATAAGAGCAAAACTTGCCGAAACTCGCTGGCGCACCGCACTACGTCTATATAGAGCAATACGATCGAGCTCCACTCGGAACTTGGTCCGAGCCATTAATAAAGCCGGCGGAACGAACTCCGGGACATTGGCTAACTGTACATATATAGATACATATAGTAAATTGATCAGAGCGTCTCAAGGCAGCTTGTCCTGTCGCGTTTGCATCCATGTTGCAGAAGTCGAGCACCAACCTGTGGGGCAGCTGGATGGGGGTGATGCACGGCGACGAGATCGAGTACGTGTTCGGGCATCCGCTGAACACGAGTCTGCGTTACACCGAGCGCGAGCGCGAGCTCTCCAAGAAGATGATATTGGCCTACTCCAATTTCGCCGTGCATGGGTAAGTTTTTCTCTCTTTTTTTTCACTCTCTCCCTCGCGCTTTCTCTCGAGGGATGTACTGCTGTGTCCCGCGAGGAATTCAAAACTCCCGCTTCGTCACTTTCTTGCTTCGCTCTTCCGCGCGATCTACGTAACTCTTCCCTCTCTTTCATTTTTCATGGATTCGCCTTTCGCGCCACTGTTCGTCGCTGTGTTTATGTAATCCTCTGCGGTGCAGCGCGCGCTCGCGGACAGGTGGTTTGAATTTTTTACCAGTCTGCGCTGTGGCTGTGATTTAGAGCATCGACTGTACAAGCCAACACAATGGCCTGGCTGACGCGTGAAAAGCGCTCGTTTCTTTGGGAGCGAAATTTCAAGCAGATGGTTCTTTGGCTTTTGTAAATACGTCGAATTTCAGCTATGATGGATGCGATCGCACGGAGAAAAAGGATCCGCCACGTGAAAGTACTTTTGCGCTTCCCTCATCTTGACCGGCGCACTGAGTCTAGATATAGTATTTCGGTAATTTTTAGATAGGCAGCCGTTTGATCTGAATTTCGACACTTGTTGGCCAAAAAAAGCAGACGTAAAGAGTTATAAATATTAAATTTGTATAAGAGCTGTACACAAGCTGCAAGTCAATATATTGTATATTTTTACGAATAATCATTTTCAAGGAAAGACCGCGTTGGAGTATGGAAATCGGAGGAAAAATTTGATAGGCGAAGTGTCAACCATCCCTCTCGAAGCTCCGACTGCAGAGAAAATATGCGACGAGAAAAGTCGAAAAGCCATAAAAAGAGAGAGAGAGAGAGAGAAAAATTGAAGTAAGCGAGATGCAGCAGCTTCCTCTTCTTCCTTATATCCCCGCAGTCTCTGCTGCTGCTGCCTCTCGTTCTTCACTTTTACCGCGGCCCTAATCTTATCGCGCGCGCGCGAGCGCCTCGTGTCCCTATTGTAATCCGTAAGGTCGTTACTGCCAAAACGGAGGCTTTGCGGGGTATAAAGGAGGTTCGTTATGAGAAAACGCGCTGTTACACGCCGCTCGCTATATACACAGTCACGCGCTCAAGCCGACAGAGACAGAGAGATCCACTGCTGGATATAGAAATAAAGGAGGAACTCGCGTTCAAGCTAGAGAGAGAAAGCGGGAAAATTCGACCCATACGTGACCTGTAGATTTCCGGAGCTTCTCCTCTCTCTTCCTCCATACGACGAGAGAGAGAGAGAGAGACGCGTCGAAGAAGCCGCACAACGGTGACTCGACGCGCGGAATATCGAATGCGGAGAATTTTCCTCCCCTCGTAGTAGTATAGCTACCTTTTCTCTCTCTCTCCCTGTCTCCCGCCCTCTTGTTCTCTCCTTGCTCTTGTTAAAGCTCGTCTGTCCAACTTTCTTCGGACTTTTTCCCGAGCCTTAATCGTGTGACTATATAGAGCCGACGAGATGCGATAACGCGATCGTTATTGCCTGGAAATTACGATAACTTCGTTTCACTCATATTCTGACTAAACGCTATAGTAGCCCTTGAAAAAACTTTATCGCGAGAATAACAATCTTTCTCTGCCGAGGAGCTTTTTTTCCGAATACACTCCTACATTACTATGTAGCATCGCGAGAAAAGAAGCGGAGCGCGATACACAAGGTGTATATATTCATGCACGGACGTACGAGCGCGCGATAACGCTCGCGGGAATCTCACGCATGCAAGAGCCTGCAGTTAAAAAACGAACACGAAATCTCCATTCTGCTGAAGAGCCTTTAAAAAAAAGGAGAGAGAGGGAGAGAGGGAAGAGGAGGCAAGTCTCAAGTTCAACGGTTCGTCGCACCGAGAGAGAGAGAGAGAGAGAGAGAGAGAGAGAGAGATAGAGAGATAGAGAGAGAGAGCATCGGTATTCGTCGCTTGTGAATTTTTTTCCGGCCTCTTCTTTTTTGTTTTTTCGACTCGAAATTCTCGCATCGCTGCGAGAGGAACTCGTCCTCACGGTTGGCCCGTGCTCGTGAAATAGAGAGGAAGTGCGCGTGCCTTTTTCGCGCAGTGAAGGCAATTTTGACGCCGTGCATGACTCGAGTTTTCGTTTTACTTCAGTTGCTTGCAAAGAACGAACATATAAAGACTCCCTCGCAATTTCCAGTAGAAATGCCCGAGTCTGGTCAGACGTCGCTCGTCTCTCATCGCAGCAACGATTATTATAATCAAAGCATATACCCATGCAGACAGCTCTCAAACTCAACATTTCTCAAAGCTCTGCACATAAACCGTCTGCATCCCCGGCGCGCGTTTCTAAGAAATTTCTAGCAAAACTGCGGAACACATACTATCCGGCCGCGTAGATAGTATACACACAGAGTAAAAGCGAGAAAACAGTAGAGCACAAGCGAGCGCAAAGAGAAAAGAGAAGAGCATAAGGAAAAGAAATAAAGAATCTCCCTGCGATGTTTTCCGCCGACTCACTCGTCGGCACGTACACCCACACACACACATCGAATAACCGCAGTAGAGGCGTTTTCCCGTCGCCGCTATAACTTTCACATATGCGCGTTCCTTCGAATGTTTTATTTATTTCGAAACGGAGAGATAGAGAAGTCTCTCGGCCACTTAAACGTACAATCACTTTGACCGACTTTGGCTGCGCTGCTACACACTCCGAAAAAATATACGATATACATATATCTACAGACATTTGGTCGAAGACTCACGGCGGCGGGGAATAAAGAAGTTTTACACGCTCTTTTGCGCGTCTCTTTAATGAATTGCGAAGAAGCGCGTCGGCGGATCTTATATAATAAAGCGGTAAAAGTATACGGTCATCGCTATAGTGAAAATATAACGGGATCGCTGCGTATATAAATGGATCGCGTCGCTTCACCGCGGGATATCGTTCCTCTTCATCCGCTGTATAAACATCCGCGCATCGATCTCCGCGACCGTAAACAGTGCGCGGGGCGCAAGTTTTTTATACGCTTAATCGTCTTTCTTTTACGCCCCCGTCATACTCCGCAGCGCATATATTGGAAAGCGCGTTGTATAAATATCGCATTTCAAATATAAAAATTCAATTTCGCGAGTACACACATTTCCCGCGGAAATTCTCGTATATACAGAGAGAGAGAGAGAGAGAGAGAGAGAGAGAGAGAGAGAGAGAGAGAGAGAGAGAGAGAGAGAGCAGCAATCAATATCTGCGTGTGCACTCGTTCGGAGAAACGCGTCGAACGCGAAGAATTATAATCTCACGCTCGCGATCGTCGTCCGGAAATTCAACGGCTAAGTAGTCATACGTATAGCGAGCGATTCGCGATATGGATCTATGTACACACACGCGCAGGAGCGAATGATAATCGGGCTATACTTTGGGCTGATGTAAAGAATAAGCAGCAGAGACTCTGCGCGGCCAAAGAGTAAAAGCACGAGCGTATATCTAGTGTTTCGTCTGTAATTACGGCCTCGAGATCTCGCGGCTCAAACGCAGGGATGCCTTTTACGTATAATTGCGACAAAGAGATGTGTGTACGTATAGATATATATTTCGCGACACACACGGCTGGCGCACATGAATAGGGGCCGCTCTTGCGCGATGTATATACAGGTATATACATAATACAGAGATAGACAGAGCAGCCGGTTAACACGTATAGCACAGGCAGAGCGGCGGTGGCGTCGGTTCAGGCCCTTGGGTGTGGCATATTTCCTGCGGTCTGAAACCAATCCACATTCGAAATTTCGCAAATTACCGCAAGCGAACGAGCTCGGTACAAAGCTGCTATAACGCCCCGAAGCCGCCAGGCGCATATATTGAGAGCGGTCTGAGTGAGTGATACCTGTCGCGCGAAAGCGAGCCTTTCCGTCATTAATGCGCCGTGAAAATACGCCTGCGGTTTTCGAATCAGGTTATTATGTTATATCAAAGGGGAAACTATTTGTGTGTAAACGCGAAATTGTCAAAACCGTCGCGTTTCCAGCGAGCGCACGCCGTAAATCAATTTAGCGAAAAGCGTCGTCGCATTTCCGAAAACAAGAAACTCTCTCCGGGGGAGACTTTTCCACGATCTCAGCAATCCCGGCATTTTTATTTTCTCTCTTTCACCGGCGGCGGCGGCGACGGCGGCCGCCCACTCGGAAAGTTCGTCCTGGCCTATAGTACGTATACGCGAATGTACATATGTATATACACAGCAGCGGCGGCGCACTTCACACGGCATCAGCAAGTTTGCCTCGAGTGGAAAGGGCGCTCTTTGCGAACTTGGAACGCGAGCACCGAAAACGCGCATAGTTGTCTCAACAGCCATCGAGAGAGAGAGAGAGAGAGAGAGAGAGAGAGAGAGAGAGAGAGAGAGAGAGAGAGAGAGAGAGAGATTTCGATCGATGAGCAATCTCGCACCCGAAGCGTCGTGGTGAATTCGTAGAACTATGGTGTACAGAGGAAGGCAGAAGGAGTATAGGTGCATTTTGCGAAAGACAGCGCGATTGATACGGTGAGCCGTCAGGTGGAACCCATACCAGATGCGCTGTGCCGCGGGAAGGGATTCGATTTATTGGATTCGCTTTTTTTTCGCGACGTTGGCTTTTTTGCGGTGGACGCGGGGAAGGTTTGTATGCGTATGGTGTGGGATACGGATTTTGATTTTCTACGGAAAAGATGCGGCTGTTGAGAATATGTCGTGTTGTGCTTTTGATTTTTACAGGAGCTAGGCTTTCGATGTAGGTAGATAAGACTTATAGGGTAACTAAATTTGCCTACAGGAATAGATGAAAAAGTTCTTTGGGCATTTATTTAAATAATATATTATACAAGTGTATATTTAAAAGATTGTCATAGATATTACAATATCTTATATTTAAGAATTAAGTACGTATTTTGATCGTCTAAAATGGATTCATCCAACGTCATTATAATAAACGTTTGGCGCAAAGTCTGACTCAGATGGTGGTTTTATTTTTTCTATTTTAACGTCATCTTCCGGAAAGCATTCATCCAGTTTCTGAGATAACAAAAACTTATTATTTATAGAATATTAACAAATTTATAGCTAATAGATGTTTCAACATACTTGACATTTTTCCGCTCTAGATTTGTAACGACAGTACCAATTTCTATCATTGCACGGTGTATTTAGATAGATAGCTTGAACCTGAAAATTAAAGTAGATTTGGATTTTCTGTTACTTATTCAGTAAACTTATCATGAAATTGCATTTTTGTATTATTCAATGTAGGTATTGCGAATCGCAAAAGTAAAATATTTTTACTTACCAAGAAAACGGCGCAAATAACGAAGACAACTAACGTTAATTTTGATATCATCGTGAATATTCCAAATTTATCAGAACTAGAGGAAAAGTAGTAATCTCCGGATATTTATATCAGACATATATATTCACGCAAGTATTAAAACGTCATGAGTGATGCCATTCAGGTAGAAGATTTTAAAATAGGTATGCTAATTGCCTGCTATGTAATAGCGAGTGCCAATTTACACAGTGTTCGATTTTTCAATGGTCAAATAAATTTATGCGTACGATAGATAGATAAGAAATTAACTGATCGTATTTTTAGAGCGATAACTGAATAAATATAACGAAATACAACCGTGGCACGTGAATTTTCGTAACTTGTTAGTTTCAAAGGGATGCTCGAAACGTGGAGCACAAACGTCTACAATATGGTTAACCAAATCTTAATTGCTCATGATTACGATTATTGTTATTCTCAACAGCTGCATTGATAACGCGGTAAAAGCAATCCAGCCACTTACAAACAAGACGGCGCTAAGGAACGCGATCGGTGCATGCGCGCAATGCATTTAGCAGTGGGAACTACGGCGTTGGCTGGAATCGGATTATCCCGAACAGTATAGTGAGTAGTGACAAAGGCGCGGAACGAGGGGCGCAGCATACTCGGCAAGCCTCGGCAGCAGAGCGCTCGAAATGCGCGCTATTTGCGGCCAATCGAGCGGCCCGTGCACCTATGCGTCGATCCGCTTTGACGAGCTCGCACGTATGTGTGCCACTATACAGCAGCGACGCGGCTTTTGTTATGTTAATCGCGTCCGACTGAACTCGCCGAGGAATGTCTTTTGTTTTTCCTCGTTCGCGGCAAGAAATACGAAATTCGTATACAAAGAGCGAGGTAGTAAACGTCAGTTATGAAACGCGTATATTACACACCACGCTTCGAATAATTAAAAACTTCGTTGAAGCCTCTCATCTGCAACAAAACTTTGTAAAGGATATTTTACGCGGGATATTCTCGTGAATCGATGCCGTAAATCAACTTTTTACTCGCGAGAGAGCTGCGGCTGTAAATTGAAAAGAGCGCGAGCATAGAAAATTAACGCACTCGATGCGCGTATAAGCGCCAAATTGAATTCGCGATGAAAAGTTCGAGGCTGAATTTTGTAATCGCGATTCGCCAAGTTGATATAAATTACTTTAAATAATGAATGCATTCAAGCCGTTTCGTAATTTTTAAATTCTTTACATTCAATAATTTCGTTCGATCAAACTCAATTACGTGCAGTGCGGGACTTATTACGGTGCACGATACAGCTAGCCTCTAAGAAGATTAAAATTAATTACTAATGGCGTTATGACAAAGCCTTAACATAATGCCTTTTAATCAAGCCCTCTCTCGCTCCACGGCGTATCCTCCGGAATAGTAAGAGCAATTTCGTATTCATTAACTTCTTTTACCCGCATTTTCGCGCAATCTTTAATTATACTTCGCAAATTTTTTCAACTATAATAA